>NC_143134.1:109128939-109431969 GCF_059928025.1 Delphinapterus leucas | reverse complement strand
ATCACTCCCAGTGATTGCATTTTCACGTGGTTCTTCATGATCTCAGAAAATAGAGCCTCACTTGATCTTAACAGTGCAGGAACCTACTGTATGACACAGAGAAAAGGTTTATGAATATTTCTTGAAAGGAAGGATACACGAAGATACAAAAGCTAGGAGTACCACAGTGAAATAGGATACCAGCTCAA
The DNA here is from genome assembly GCF_059928025.1 of Delphinapterus leucas. Lineage (NCBI taxonomy): Eukaryota > Metazoa > Chordata > Mammalia > Artiodactyla > Monodontidae > Delphinapterus > Delphinapterus leucas. The sequence continues at coordinate 109,431,781 of NC_143134.1, read as the reverse complement.
CTGGAAGTCCTGTGATTTGTGCCCTGATTTAAACGACTTAGTGATTTATCCTATGGGGCCTTTGGAAAGTTACTTCCTTTGTCTAGAAACTTAGTTTGCATCACTGAAAAACAAATAGGTTCTTAGAACTAACCACTCAGGTACTTTTCAGGGTGGGTATTTTACTCTCAACTCTTAGAATGACTAGTTTAACTATGAAGATATGTTCTTTCCTTTTAAAAGTGATAATCTTGAGATATAACTTGATATTGAAGAAAGCATTTCTTGGCAACTTGCCTAATAACACTGACGGCAATTAAAACTATTTTTTTTCTTGAAATCACATTTAATTGCACCAGCTGTGGAGTTTATTTGTTTACTCAAGTTCGCCCAGTTGGAGTTAATATCTCTTTCCTTTATACTCCTATTGCACTTTCTCAGTCCCTTTGTTCTAACATTTATAACATTCTGGCTAATATTAAGACTGTTTGTGTACATGCCCATCTCTCCCATTGAATTAGAGCCTCCTAAAGGCAGGGACTGCTTTTATCATCTCTCTCTCCCACTGTGCCTAGCTTCATGCCCAGCACGTCATAAGGGACTCAGTGAATATTTATTGACTCAAATGAACTTACATTTCTGAAACGACTCAATTTAAATAACTGTCTTTCTATTAACATATTCTTTACAATAGCAGAAATCAGCTTGCATTTTATAAAAGCTTTGTCACTGAATTTACTTTTAGTAGTTAAAATTTTTATTAAAAATTAGAACAAAATTTCAAAATGAAGTTAAAAGGCAATGGCCATAATTAGATTAATCTATAGCAGCAGTGGTAACAATAAAAATGGTTATACAGTAAAATGCATAAGAAACATGTATATGAATCTCTTAGGTTTACTCATGGCTAAAAATAAATGGTATTATAATACCTTCACATGGGTCCACATGATTGCAAACTGATCAGTTTCTACCATGGGACAGGTTATATTAGTTACATGTCATGTTCTGGAAAGAAACACATATGTAAAATGAGAAGACATGATTTCTGGTCTCTGTTTCACCTTTCACTTGCTGAGTGATTATGAGCAAGCAAGTCAACCTATTCAACCAGCTTCTTGACCAGTAAATATTAATGATAACATCTATCCTGTATGATTACATGGTAGTTAAGAATACACAATTTAAAATTTGATTCTAAGGGTGCAAATTCCTAGTTCCACCACTAATTAGACATGCCTTTGCAATTACACTATTCATTTTGAGACTTCAAAGTAAAATATAATCCTATATAAAATGTCAATAATAATAGTGACTTTCCAAAGAGTTAGTGTAAAGTCTAAACATGATAATTTTTATATAATGTCTACCAAGTAATAAGCATTACACAAATGTTAATTATTAAAAAAAATGTATGCCTTTATATTACTGGATCATGATGGAGATCAAATAAGATAATTGACATCGTGAATCTTAAAAGTTATAAACATTTTAAAGAATGTAAAGAAAAGGGATGATTGTTAATGACATATATACATGCAGTAAGTAATTCATCACTTTTTTTTTCCCTCTTAAGAAATGGGTTTCTTTCTCTTTCAAGAATGGGTTGGAAATGTTCATAATGATATACATAAATTTGGGAAAGAGAAAGATGCTTCAAGATTTAAATAACAATATAATGATGATACAAATATGAATATTTAACAGTAATAAATTTGATCAATATCTCATGAGTAGGCAAAGATGAGATCACAGGTACTCTGTTTCCAAAAATGGTCTAGTTTCCATCACGCCTCACTGATGTCAAACTAAGCCTTGAGAGGATTCTCAAAAAATGGTTTCTTGAACATGCTACTGTGCTGAGAAGAGCTGGGACAAGCAGATATGCAGGATCTAAAGAGTGTTGTCAAACCTCAGCTTCTGTTGAAATCCTAATGAAATTGAATATGAAGAACAGCTTTTGCCTTCAATCAAAAGAAAGCCTAGAGATTAGTGGGGAATCCTGGTAAACGGTTGACCTGTCAAAACCTGTGACCCTTCAGAGAAGAAGGTTCACATGGCTTACAGTAGGCATGTCATATCTCCTGACATTCATGGGCAGGAGGAGTTGAAGTGGAAAGACAGGAGACCACGGAGTAGAGGGGCTGTACCCTACTGCCTCATTAGGGCATGGACTACCAGCTGCACCTCCCATCTCTCATGAGACTTAGGTACTCAAGGTTTTTCTGGAAGCTTGACTGAAAAGTTTCGACTTTGCCCCAGGTAGCAGTCAAAGGACCATAACAAGACACCCAATGGGGCTTGCAGATAGATAGAGAGGAATAACAGAGAACAAAATAGAGAGTTGAAGGAGAAAGGGATCACTCTAAACAACTAAAACATCACTAAAGTGTATATATATTCTTTTAAGATTGTAATCGACAATCTTTTAAGATTGTAAACCATTTACAATCTTATTGAAATATATAAAATAAAACCTGCCAGATTTTATTGGATGGGACAATTTAATACTATAAAGGGTCACTTTTCCAGTAATCAATAAAAAAGAAAAGAGGAGAGGAAGAGATATGAGAGAGGGAGGAAGGCAGGGAAGGAGAGAGAGAGAAAGAGATCATGTAGAAAAGAAATATCTCAAAGCACAAAGATAATATATGAGATAATGAAGATAAAGGATGAAGTTATAAGTGACAAATAAAAAAAATACAGGAGTACACAAATAATAGAAGTCTCAAAAGGACAAAAACAAATGGTTAGAGTAGGAAACAACTTAAAAATAATAGAAAAAAGTTGGAAAACCATTACCACGTAGGATTTATTCTTTGACTATAAGGTTCATTTGAACATATCAACCTAATTCTCTACATCACCATATTAAGGGGGAAAATTAGTTGACTCTATCAAAAAATTGTAAAAAGGCATTTAATAAATTTAAAACCAATTCTTAAGAAAATATAGTTAAATAAGAATTGAAGAAACATTTTTAATACAATAAATATCAGGAAACTGGAAGAAATGACTGATGTCTACATTAGTATTCAAAAATGTCTTAGATATTCTAGCAAATGTTTAAAAGCAGGAGAATTAAATAATTTTTCTTAAGTATTTGAAGAGATTTAAAACCACCTTTTTTGAAAATAAGGTTATATAGAGAGAGAACCTGGTATCTCTGGTAGAAGACTCAAAAATAATAAAAGAATTTGGTTGGTGGCTGGATATAAAATAAATGTACAAAATAAACACATTCTCTCTATTCTAGCAAAAGATAGTTGAAAAAAGAAATAGAGAAGTAATCAAAGTAGACACAAAATTTTAAATTTTAAAAATAAATTTAACATTAAAGAACCAGAGTACAATCTTATACAATCCTATACAATATTATTGAAAAATACAAAATAAAACCTGCTGAAGAGATTTAATACTGTAAAGAGTCAACTTTCCAGTAATTAATATAAAAATTGCATCAATTCCAATTCGACTAACCACATATAAGTTTAATCTATCTAAATTTATATCTATCCACTCTTTGCTGGGGAAAGAAGATAACTCATTAAAATCATCTTTAAGTTCATATAAAGTCCTAAATAATATCCAAGAAAAAGAGTCAAAAGTAGGACAGTGAAGATTGACTTGCCTTACTGATATCTGAATATGCTATAACAGCCCTGTATTCAACTAAGTAGTATTGGAATAAGAATATAAAATATATCAGTATACGAGGAGGCTCATACTAGCTTAACTATTCTAGCACTTTATCCAGCCACATTAGTTTTGCTATTTTTCAGACAGAACATGCCAAGTGCACTGCTATTTAATGGTCTTTACATTTGCTGTTTCCTCTGCTTCAAATTCTCTGTTATTAGATATACACATAATTGCTCTGTAGCATCATTCAGGTTTCTGTTTAAGTGCCATTTTATAAAGAAAGAAATCTTTGGGCCTTCTATCAAAAAGAGCACCGTTCTTCACTATCTTCTGCCTTACCTTATTACCTTCAAACATTGATTGGTTGATTGCCTGGTTGATTGATTGATTGATTGATTTAGTTAGTTAGTTATTTTCTATTCTCCTCTGTTAGAATATAAACTGCAGGAAAATGAGGACTTTGTTTTGTTCCATGCTATAACTCCAGTACTTGGAAAATTGCATGGCAGAAAGTATACATTCAGAATCCAGACAGAGGTCACAATATTTACATGAGAATTTAAAATGTAATAAAAGCAGCATTTCAATGTGGGGGAAAGGATGATTAAACTAAATAGAGCTGGCACAACTGGCTACCCATCTGGAAGAAAATTATGTTGGAGCTTGTCTCACATCATAGTAAAAATAAATTCCAGATGGTTTAGAAGCTTAAATACAAAAATAAAAGATTAAATAAATATAACAAAAGTATCACAAAACATTCTAAGCATAAGAGTAACTTTCAAAACCAAAAAGGAAAGAGATGAGATTAAAAGAAAAATTTATCTGTATAAAAATTGGACTATACATATTCTAAATATATATAATTATATATATAATAAGTAAATTATATATAAAGTATATATATATGAAGTAGCCAATGAACTAGGAAAATATAAAATATTTACCAACCTAATGACAGAAAAAAAAGTTTGACATAATTTAACTATTGCAAATTTAAAGAAAAAACCTAAAAAAAATGTAAACACTCATAAGTATTAAATCTAGATAGCTAATGAAAATATAAAAAGATATTCATATTTCCTGTGGTCAAGAAAATAAAATTTCCACATATAACGAGTACACCTTTATATCTATATTGGCAAAACTTAATGAGTGATAATATCTTTTTCTAGTAGAGATGCAGGATAAAAATGCTTTTATTTGTTGTTTATATAAATTTGCATTGCTACAGGACTATGGTAGAGCAATTTAACAATATCTATTATAGTTTAATATATTCATACTCTATGTATCAGTCAGCTTTTTTTGCAGTAACAAAGAACTCTTAACTCACAGTTACTTAGACAACAAACACATATTTGCTAGGTCTATGGGATCACCTGTAGCTCTGCTGGATTTGGTTGGAGTTTTCTCTTTTGCGGAACCAGGCTCAAGAAGCAACTGTGATTGAGGGTCTGTTCTCATAATATAGAGAAAAACTCAAGAAAGTATCCAGAATTTACCCCTTAAAGTCACATCATTGCAAGTCCAAAGTTGGTGAGGTGGAAAAGTGCACTTAAACCTAAGGTGTGGTGAGGAAGAGAGTGAATATTTGCTGAGCAATGAGAGAATCTACCACACTGTTCAACACAGCATTTTGACACCAGTGAATCTGTCCTTTGGAAATTAAATATGAACATCCTTCGATGTGAAAGGCAGAATAACTCCCCTGCCCCCAGATGTCTACATCCTAATCCCTGGAACCTGTGACTATGTTACCTAACATGGTATAAGGAACTTTGCAGATGTGCTTAAATTGAGGTTTTTGAGATGGGGAGATTATCCTGGATTATCTGTGTGGGCCCAGTGAACCCACAAGTGTCCTTATAGAAGGCAGGCAGGAGGATCAGAATTAGTAACAGGAGATGTGACGGTGGAAGCAAGAGGCTGGAGTGATGTGAGGAAGGGCTATGAACCAAGGAATGGACGCAGATTTTAACAAATTAAAAAAGACAAGGGAATGGTTTCTCTCCTACAGCCCCAGCAGAGACTGCCTCTAATCTGTCGAATCATAAGAGAAAAAAAAAAAATTTAAGCCTCCAAGTTTTTGGTAAATTGTTACTTGCAATAGGAAACCAATTTTTTCTCTCTCTGTCTCTGTCTCTGTCTCTCTCTCTCTCTCTCTATATATATATATATACACAGACACACACACACACACATATACACATAATACACACATATATGTATATAGCACACACACTGTGCTTATTTCAACATTGCTGATAATGTTAAAAATTAGAAACAAACAAATTTCATTCATTATTGGAGAGGGTGAACATCACCCCACACTATAGAATATGCCCAAATCTTAGAATATTATCTAGCAATTTAAATATAAATTATAACATTTGACTTGGAAAATATTGAGTGGTATTGTTGAAAAGAACCAGGATGTTGAAAACGTATATATTATGATTCTATTTTATAATCAATGAGTGGTAGTTTTTTTCTAACAATTATAATTATTTACATTACTTTGTATTTCTGCATTTTTTTCTTTTGGTGTGCATGTGTGTGTAAGCATGCATATTTTTTCTGACATATATGTGTATATATATATTTATATGATGAATATCACAAATAATACATAATAATACACATCAAATTGTTGCCATGGTTACCTAGTTGAGGGGTACACTGATGAAGAGTTGATTTGTGGGAAAAGAAGAGAGGAGGAGCACATAGAAAACTATACTTTAAAAACACTATATGAGCTGGACCTTCAAGATGGTTGAGGAGTAAGACGTAGAGATCACCTTCCTCCTCAAAAATATATCAAAAATATATGTACATGTAGAATAACTCCCACAGAACACCTACTGAATGCTGGCAGAAGACCTCAGACTTCCCAAAAGGCAAGAAACTCCCCACGTACCTGGGTAGGGAAAAAGGAAGAAGGAAAAACAGAGACAAAGAATAGGGACGGGACCTGCACTTCTGGGAGGGAGCTGTGAAGGAGGAAAGGTTTCCACACATTACAAAGCCCCTTCACTGGTGGAGATGGGGGTGGGGGGTGGGGGGGAAGCTTCGGAGGCACGGAGGAGAGCACAGCAACATGGGTGCAGAGGGCAAAGCGGAGAGATTCCCGCACAGACGATAGGTGCCCACCAGCACTCACCAGCCTGAGAGGCTTCTCTGCTCACCCACCAGGATGGGTGGGGTCTGGGAGCTGAGGCTCTGGCTTCAGAGGTCAGACCCCAGGGAGAGGACTGGGGTTGGCTGTGTGAGCACAGCCTGAAGGGGGCTAGTGCACCACAGCTAGCTGGGAGGGAGTCCGGGAAAAAGTCTGGAACTGCCTAAGAGGCAAGAGACCATTGTTTGGGGGTGTGCGAGGAGAGGGGATTCAGAACACCGCCTAACTGAGCTCCAGAGACGGGCATGAGCCGCGGCTATCAGCATGGACCCCAGAGGCGGGCATGAAATGCTAAGGCTGCCGCTGCAGCCACCAAGAAGCCTGTGTACAAGCACAGGTCACTATCCACACCTCCTCTCCAGGGAGGCTGTGTAGCCCGCAACTGCCAGGGTCCTGTGATCCAGGGCCAACTTCCCTGGGAGAACACAAGGCACACCTAAGGCTGTTGCAACGTCATGCAGGCCTCTGTCACCACAGGTTTTCCCCGCATTCTATACCCCTCCCTCCCACCGGCCTGAGTGAGCCAGAGCCCCCTAATCAGCCATTCCTTTAATACTCTCACGTCTGGGGGGGGAACAGACACCCTCAGGTGACCTACACACAGAGGTGGGGCTAAATCCAAAGCTGAACCCCAGGAGCTGTGCGAACAAAGAAGAGAAAGGGAAATCTCTCCCAGCAGCCTCAGGAGCAGCAGATTAAATCTCCACAATCAGTTTGATGTACCCTGCATCTGTGGAATACCTGAATAGACAACGAACCATCCAAAAACTTAGGCGGTGGACTTTGGGAGCAACCGTAGACTTGGGGTTTGCTTTCTGCGTCTAATTTGCTTCTAGTTTATGTTCATCATAGTTTAGTATTCAGAGCTTATTATCATTGGTAGATTTGTTTATTGATTTGGTTGCTCCCTTCCTTTTTAAATATATATATATATATATATAATATTTTTAAAAAGAGAAAAAGGATATATATATATATATATCCTTTTTCTCTTTTTGCGGGTGTGTATGTTTATGCCTCTTTGTGTGATTTTTGTCTGTATAGCTTGGCTTTTATCATTTGTCCTAGGGTTCTGTCTGTCCGTTTTTTGTTTTTGTTTCTTCTTTTTTTTAGTATAGTTTTTAGCACTTGTTATGATTGGTGGATTTGTTTTTTGGTTTGGTTGTTCTCTTCTTTCTTTCTTTTTTTTAAAATTACTTTAAAATTTTTTTCATTTTTAATAATATTTTTTAATTTTCATTTTAATAACTTTTAAATTTTATTTTATTTTTCTTTCTTTATTTTTTTTCTCCCTTTCCTCCTGAGCCGTGTGGCTGACAGGGATTTGGTGCTCTGGCCGGGTGTCAGGCCTGAGCCTCTGAGGTGGGAGAGCCGAGTGAAGGACATTGGTGCACCAGAGACCTACTGGCCGCACATAATATCAAACAGCGAAAGGTCTCCCAGAGATCTCCATCTCAACGCTAAGACCCAGCTCTACTCAACGACCAGCAAGCTACAGTGCTGGACACGCTATGCCAAACAACTAGCAAGATAGGAACACAACCCAACCATTAGCAGAGAGGTGGCCTAAAATCATAATAAGGTCACAGACACCCCAAAACACACCACCAGATGCAGTCACGCCCACCACAGAGACAAGATCCAGCTTCATCCATCAGAACACAGACACCAGTCCCCTCCACCAGGAAGCCTACACAACCCACTGAACCAACCTTACCCACAGGGGGCAGACACCAAAAACAACAGGAACTACGAACCTGCAGCCTGGGAAAAGGAGACCCCAAACACAGTAAGTTAAGCAAAATGAGAAGACGGAGAAATATGCAACAGATGAAGGAGCAAAGTAAAAACCCACCAGACCAAACAAATGAAGAGGAAATAGGCAGTCTACCTGAGAAAGAATTCAGAGTAATGATAGTAAAGATGATCCAAAATCTTGGTAATAGAATGGAGAAAATACAAGAAACGTTTAACAAGGAACTAGAAGAACTAAAGAGCAAACAAACAATGATGAACAACAAAATAAATGAAATTAAAAGTTCTCTAGAAGGGATCAATAGCAGAATAACTGAGGCAGAGAATGGGAAAGTGACCTGTAAGATAAAATAGTGGAAATAACTACCGCAGAGCAGAATAAAGAAAAAAGAATGAAAAGACTTGAGGACAGTCTCAGAGACCTCTGGGACAACATTAAATGTACCAACTTTCAAATTATAGGGGTCCCAGAAGAAGAAGAAAAAAAAAAGGGACTGAAGAAATATTTGAAGAGATTATAGTTGAAAACTTCCCTAATATGGGAAAGGAAATAGTCAATAAATCCAGGAAGCGCAGAGAGTCCCATACACGATAAATCCAAGGAGAAACACGCCAGGACACATATTAATCAAACTATCAAAAATTACATACAAAGAAAAAATATTGAAAGCAGCAAGGGAAAAGCAACAAATAACATACAAAGCAATCCCCATAAGGTTAACAGCTGATCTTTCAGCAGAAACTCTGCAAGCCAGAAGGGAGTGGCAGGACGTATTTAAAGTGATGAAAGGGAAAAACCTACAACCAAGATTATTCTACCCAGCAAGGATCTCATTCAGAGTCAACGAAGAAATTAAAACCTTTACAGACAAGCAAACGCTAAGAGAATTCAGTACCACCAAACCAGCTTTACAAAAAATGCTAAAGGAACTTCTCTAGGCAGGAAACACAAGAGAAGGAAAAGACCTACAATAACGAACCCAAAACAATTTAGAAAATGGGAATAGGAACATACATAGCAATAATTACCTTAAATGTAAGTGGATTAAATGCTCCAACCAAAAGACACAGACCGGTTGAAAGGATACAAAAAAAGACCCGTATATATGCTGTCTACAAGAGACCCACTTCAGACCAGGGATACATACAGACTGAAAGTGAGGGGATGGAAAAAGATATTCCATGCAAATGGAAATCAAAAGAAAGCTGGAGTAGCAATTCTCATATCAGACAAAATAGACTTTAAAATAAAGACTATCACAAGAGACAAAGAAGGACACTACATAATGATCAAGGGGTCAATCCAAGAAGAAGATATAACAATTGTAAATATTTATACACCCAACACAGGAGCAACTCAATACATAAGGCAAATGCTAACAGCCATAAAAGGGGAAATCGACGGTAATACAATCATAGTAGGGGACTTTGATACCCCACTTTCACCAATGGACAATATAAATAGGGAAACACAAGCTTTAAATGACACATTAAACAAGATGGACTTAATTGATATTTATAGGACATTCCATCCAAAAACAACAGAATACATTTTCTTCTCAAGTGCTCACAGAACATTCTCCAGGATAGATCATATCTTGGGTCACAAATCAAAACTTGGTAAATTTAAGAAAATTGAAATTTTATCAAGTATCTTTTCTGACCACAATGCTATAAGACTAGATATCAATTACAGGAAAAAATCTGTAAAAACTACAAACACATGGAAGCTAAACAATACACTACTAAATAACTAAGAGATCACTGAAGAAATCAAAGAGGAAATAAAAAAATACCTAGAAACAAATGACAATGAAAACACGATGACCCAAATCCTATGGGATGCAGCAAAAGCAGTTTTAAGAGGGAAGTTTATAGCAATACAATCCTACCTCAAGAAACAAGGAACATTTCAAATAAACAAGCTAACCTTACACCAAAAGCAATTAGAGAAAGAAGAAGAACAACAAAAAAACCAAAGTTAGCAGAAGGAGAGAAATCATAAAGATCAGGTCAGAAATAAATGAAAAAGAAATGAAGGAAACGATAGCAAAGATCAATAAAACTAAAAGCTGGTTCTTTGAGCAGATAAACAAAATTGATAAACCATTAGCCAGACTCATCAAGAAAAAAAGGGAGAAGACTCAAATCAATAGAATTAGAAATGAAAAAGAAGTAACAAATGACACTGCAGAAATACAAAGGATCATGAGAGATTACTACAAGCAACTATATGCCAATAAAATGGACAACCTGGAAGAAATGGACAAAGTCTTAGAAAAGCACAACCTTCCAAGACTGAATCAGGAAGAAATAGAAAATATAAATAGACCAATCACAAGCACTGAAATTGAGACTGTGATTAAATATCTTCCAGCAAACAAAAGCCCAGGACCAGATGGCTTCACAGGACAATTCTATCAATCATTTAGAGAAGAACTAACACCTATCCTCTGAAACTCTTCCAAATACATAGCAGAGGGAGGAACACTCCCAAACTCATTCTATGAGGCCACCATCACCTGGATACCAAAACCAGACAAGGACGTCACAAAAAAAGAAAACTACAGGCCAATATCACTGATCAACATAGATGCAAAAATCCTCAACAAAACACTAGCAAACAGAATCCAACAGCACATTAAAAGGATCATACACCATGATCAAGTGGGGTTTATCCCTGAAATGCAAGGATTCTTCAATATATGCAAATAAATCAATGTGATAAACCATACTAACAAACTGAAGCAGAAAAACCATGTGATCATCTCAACAGATGCAGAACAAGGTTCAGCAAAAGTCAACACCCATTTATGATAAAAACCCTCCAGAAAGTAGGCATAGAGGGAACTTACCTCAACATAATAAAGGCCATATATGACAAACCCACAGCCAACATCGTTCTCAAGGTGAAAAACTGAAACCATTTCCACCAAGATCAGGAACAAGACAAGGTTGCCCACTCTCACCAGTATTATTCAACATAGTTTTGGAAGTTTTAGCCACAGCAATCAGAGAATAAAAAGAAATAAAAGGGATACAAATCGGAAAAGAAGTAAAATTGTCACTGTTTGCAGATGACATGATAGTATACATGCAATATACATAGGATTTATTTCACTAAGCATAATAGTACCCTCCAAGCCCACTTATGTGGTTGCAAAGGAAATTAGGTTCATATCTTGGCTATTGTAAATAATGCTGCTATAAACATTGGGGTACATATATCTTTCTGAATTAGTGTTTCTGTTTTCTTCCAGTATATACCCAGAAGGGGAATTGCTGGATTGAATGGTAGTTCTCTTTTTAGTTTTTGAGGAACCTCCATGCTGTGTTTCTGTATTGGCTGCACCAATTTACAATTCCACCAACAGTATACTGGGGCTCCCTTTTTTCCACATACTTGTCAGCGTTTGTTATTTGTAGACACTTTGATGATAGCCATTTTGACAGGTGTGAAGTGATATCTCATTTCGGTTTTAATGTGCATTTCTCTGGTGATTAACAACGTTCAGCATTTTTTAATGTACCTGTTGGCCATCTGTATATTTCATTTGAAAAAATGTCTGTTCAGGTCTTCTGCCCATTTTTAAAATTGGGTTCTCTGTGTGTTTATTTTTTTATTGGGTGTTATGAGCTGTTTATATATTTTGGATATTAACCCTTTATTGGTCTTATCACTTGCAAATGTTTTCTCCCATTCAGTAGGTTGCCTTTTTGTTTTGTCAATGGTTTTCTTTGCCGTGCAAAAGTTTTCAAGGTTAATTAGGTCCCATTTGTTTACTTTTGCTTTAATTTCTTTTGCCTTAGAAGATAGATCCAAAAAAAAATATTGCTACAATTTATGTAAAAGAGTATTCTGCCTATGATCTCTTCTAGGAGTTTTATGGTTTCAGGTCTTATATTTAGGGCTTTAATCCATTTTGAGTTTATTTTTATATATTGTGAGGCTATGTTCTAATCTAATTGTTTTACATGTAGGTGTCCAGTTTTCCTAGCATCACTTATTGAAAAGACTGTCTTTTCTTCATTGTCTATTCTTTTTGCCTCCTTTGTCTTAGATTAATTGAACGTATGTGTATGGATTTACTTCTGGGCTCTCTATTCTGTTTCATTGATCTATGTGTCTGTTTTTGTGCAAGTATCATGCTATTTTGATCACTATAGTCTGAAGTCAAGTAGCATGATACCTCCAGCTTTGTTCTTTTTCCTCAAGACTGCTTTGGCAGTTCAGGGTCTTTTGTGGTTCCATATAAATTTTAGGATTATTTGTTCTAGTTCAGTAAAAGACGCCAGTAGGGATTGCATAGGTCTTGACCTGATCACTTCTCTTCCCTTCCTACCTGATACCAAGTGGATCTTTCTTACAGCTTTGTTTGTACAGGAGTCTTTCTGCAAGTCTCCAGTTAGTTTTTAGCAATTGTTCCACACATGTATTTTTCGTATGTTTGTGGGGGGGAGGTGAGTTCTGTGTCCTCATACTTTGCCATCTTGGTTCCTCTCAGAAACATCTTTACTTTTGTTTTTTAAATAGCTCTATTGAGGTATAATTGACATGCAAAAACTGCATAAATTTAATGTATACAATTTGACGGGTCTGAACATATGAATACATCCATGAAACCATCACCATGATGGAGATAATCAACATATCCATTACTTCCAAAGCTTCCAACTGCCCCCCTTTTTTTATTGTACGAATACCTAACTTGACATCTACCCTTTTAACAAAATTTTAAGTGCACAACACAGTACTGTTAATTATAGGTTAGGCAAACTGGACAGTTACATGTAAAACAATTAGATTAGAACATTGCCTCATGCTTTATAAAAATAAACTCACGATGGATTACAGGCCTAAATGTAAAACCTGAAACCATAAAACTCCTAGAAGAGATCATAGGCAGAATACTCTTTTATAGAGATTGTAGCAGTAGTTTTTGTTAATTATGCTGTACAGCAGATCTCTGGAACTTACTCACTTTGCATGACTGAAAGTTTATATCCATTGGACAACATCTCCCGCTCCTTTCTCCCCTCAGCCTCTGGAAACCACCATTCTACTCTATACTTTTATGAGTCTGACTATTTTAAATACTTCACATAAGTGGAGTCATGCAGTATTTGTCCTTCTGTGACTGGCTTATTTCACTCAGCATAATTTCACAACTGAATACATTGTAAACTTATGTAATTTCACAAGTATGTTTTGGATGTGCACTAGCATCGTGGCAAGGGGTGGTGACGCATGGGGTGCATGAGTCAGCAGTCACTTCTGTTCTGCTCCTTGAGTTAATCATTCCTCTATTGTTATGTATGAAATTTGTTCATGAGTTTTCTTTGTGAGTAAGGTTGTGGTAAGCATCTTAGTACAAAAAAAATTTCTCTAAATTTAAGATTATCTCAGGATATAGTCCCAGAAGTAAAATGATTGGGTCAAAGGGAAAATAAGAATTTTTAAGACCCTCGATGCCTATTGCCAAACAAAATGAGATGAACAAGTTTACAAGTCCATTCTGAAAGGCTGCCAAACTTGCAGGACACAATCAATCATTGTGACCTTGGTGCAAAATATATTCAATAAAAAAGGCTGGCGACAACAAATAGACATTTTTTTCCCCTCTAATATAAGCTTGCCCTATAAGATGAGACCCAAGCAAAGCTATCTTGTCAACAAAAGGGGAGGAAATTTAATATTTATTTACTTGGGGTTTACTGTGTGTCAAATACTACTTTACATTTGCCTTTTCATTTATCACACATATGAGCCTCAACAAATCGATACTTGACTGATAAACTTTTGCATAAATAAAAGGCTCTAGTTTATATAGTGCTTTCATTTGCATGATTTCATTTATGACTAACAAATCTTGTCAATCTAAGAGTGTGTTTTCATTTGTCTGTTTTTCCCTCGAGTTCTCGTTGAATAAACTTGTGAATGCTTTTTCAGAATGATATTTAAAAAAAACTTTAAAATGTGATTTACATTTTAAAAAGGAGAGAAGTAAAGAAAGTCAGTGAACATGTTTTAAGGGAACTTTATGAAAGCATTTGAAGCTTTTGAAAGGCAATTTCCCCTCCTCCTCAACAATTTCCAACAAAAGTGCAATGTACTTCTCCTTCATGTTTGTGTCCCTTTAATTTTATGGGACCTTAGCTTGCCTTCTTTTCTGATACACCAATGAAAGGGAAATACAGACAATAGAACTATACTGATCTGAAATGTTTCCAGCTCTTCCTCTTTTCCCACCTCCTCCTCACAAGTAGATATCCATCCCAGAAATATCATTCTTTCTGACGATAGAATTCCATTATTGCAGTTAATACTGGCAGCTATTCTATACGGACAAATGTGTAAAATAAAACAATTCTTTGATTTAAAAGATCCATTCAAAGAACACAGATTTAAAAAAAGAAGAAGAAAGAAAGAAAACTGCATCTTAAGGATAAATAGCAGTCAACTTCTGTCCAGGGCAGTAGCAGTCAAATGTAAATGAAGATCATTCAATTAAATCATTGAAATGCTTCTCCAGTAGGTACAAATCATGTCAGTGGGTTGCTCAGGCTGTGAGGTTGTTGAACACAAGAGAAAGAAAATCTGGTTAGTAGCCAGGTAAATGGTGCTATGGAGATAGAAGGTATATAATGATAACAGCAATAATTACACCTCCCTACTTTGTATAAAATACACCACTTTGCTGGCTTTAAAGTGCATCCACAAACACAATCTCATTTCAGGCTCACAAAAACCCTCTGTGGTAGGCAAGTCAATTATTACCAAGCCATCTCCCAGATGACCAAACTCTGAGAGGAGTTTGCTTTCAAAAAATGACCCAGTTAATTAGTATTGGATCAGAATTTGGTCTAGATTTTGCCAATCCAAACTCACATTTTTTATCTTTCTCGCATCACCATTTAAAAAAAATTATTTTTTGAAGGAGGATACTATTTATGTAGAGCTCCATTATCCAGGAACTATTCACCATGATCTTTGCTGAATCAGGGAAAATGCAACAGAAGATACAGAGAAGAGGTGGAGGATTAGAGATGAACATATGTCCTTCTTATTTTCAAAACATGGAAATAAAATGTGTTTGACAAAATATAGACTGATTGTTTGGACACCCATCCAAAGCACAATTCTAGAGTAAGCAGTTAATGGAAAGGTTGAGAGGTTCCTGAGAGACCTGGAATGCCTTGTCCATTTTGCTATCTTTAGTTATCTGGGGCTGGGCTTGGTGATGATTAAAGGAAAGCAATGGTCCCCAGAGATGAGTACAGTTCACTGGGTTTGGGCAGTGTCTTGGAGGTTCAAAAAGGGCCTTAGTCTCTTACCTTTCTTAGAGTCTTCATTAATGTCCTCTAGTAATTATTTCCATGAAGAAATAAAATACACTTGCTCTGTAAACAGCTTTAGAAGAAGTCTCTAGCACACAGACCCTCCAAATTAACTGCCACCTTCCATATAGAAATTTTGGAGCTGCCACTGTGCTAAACAAACCTGCTTTTCTCCTATATTAAGTTTACTAGGCCAGAGAAAGTCATTAGATAAGATGTGTGTGGACTTGAGCAAGACATTTGTCAAATGTCTCTCCCTACATCCATGTGGAAAAGGCTAGTATAATTAGAGGAACTAGTGACCGGCTGAATGATTTTACCCAAATGAATTCATGTGACTCGAGTGAAATTTCTAGTTGTGTGCCTTAGCAGGGAAGAGGGAGTGAATTCATTTCTCTCTTTTCAATCTCAACCTCAAAATGGTGATAATGATTTTAATAGATCATTTTTGGATTTTGTTTATTTGCTTGTTTTAGTCTGACACCAAAAGACCTAGTTTTTTGGTAGGTATATGATCTAGGCTGGCCAATTAAAAGAACTGGGACTCTCAGGATGCTGGAATTAGTGAGAACCTAGGCCGTGTACTAAAGTCTGCTCTGTATTACTGGCTAGCCCCTTGATCCAGCCAAGTCAGGAATTATTCCCTAGTTTACAGAAAGAAACTGGGGGACAGAGTTCTTTACACCGATTCAAGGTCAAACATTTAAAGTTCCTGATAATGGATTCATATCCCTTGACATTTTGCTTTCCTCTTCCTTCATGGTCAAGTTTCTATAGGCACAGTAGGTGCAGTGTCTAAGGCCTATGATACTTTCAGGGGATTGTAAAAAAAGTTTTGATTTTGGTTTATTTTAAAATCAGAAGAAAAAATAAATATAATAATAATAATGAATTCAGCCCAGATTTCATCCACCTTTATACCAATGTAGTCATAAAACACATTTAAAAATATTTTTTAATGGAGCATTTTTTCCCATAATGGCAAGAGTGCCTAGACTCCACACAAGGCATGACACAGCCCTATCTCCCTGGCAGTTCTGTTTCGCCTGCTTCCCCTACACCGTGCAAGGTAGAAGAGGAAGCAGATATCTGATGGGTGTGGGTGGGCATCAGAGACAGAGACTGGAGCAGCGAGGGTGCCGCAGTGGCTAACTCACGCTGTGTGTTTAGTTTGCTAAAACTTCTGTTGTCTCAGTGTCCTGATGAATGCAATGGAGCAATTTCTATTCCCTGATTTCCGCATAGGCACACGTGGGGCTTTCATGAATTTACTGTGAAAATGATCAGTAACGTCTCATTTCTGTTGAGGCTTCTGCAGCCACAGTAGATGAACTTTTCTCTTTTCAATACCCAGGAGGTCTAAATGTATCATCAATAGCAATGACAACTGACATTTTGTAATACCTTGTAGTTGAAAATTACAGGCTTTCGATTCCAATAAACATTTGTTCAAACCCTAGTCCCACCCTCTTCCAGCTGATTCACAGACTAGATTATTTCTCTCTTTATGTCAGTGAACTTAAAATCTACCTAATTTCTTTTTTTCTAATATGGAAGGAAAGGCCCCAAAAGGCAAAAGAAGTTACTTAAGCTCCCTGGGCTTTGGTGTCCTCAGCTATGAATGAGACCCAGAATAACCAAACACCTCAGAGTAAGGACACATGAACAGTTACTCTGGTGTTTACTGTATTTGTACCCCCATATTACAGATGAGGAAACAGGTCCACACAGCAGAAATAAATTAATCAAGGTTATATTCAAAGAGAAGCAGGGTTTAAATTTCATTACAGAACCAATTCTCTGGCTTTTCTTTGTGACCAAAGCCAAGTTCTCAGAGTAGGATTCAAAGTCACTGAAATGACAAAGGCTTCTTTGAAGACAGGACCACGAGCAGGGACATCAAAAGATTTCAAGTTGCTGTGAGGAGGTAAGGATTAATAGCGGCTTAAGAGAAATGTTCTGCTACTTCCAGTTCCATTCTTATCTCTGCCATTACTCCTCAGCAGCCAACAGTCACCTGAAATTTGCAATGCACGTTGTTTCTGTCTCTGGTAACATCCTAGGGATTTCAGACTTGAGATTTAGTTCCACTGGGACTTTCCAGGGAGACCAGGAGACCATGATCATTGCTTTTTTGTTTGTTTCTCTCTCCTTTTTTTCTTCTTTAGTTGAAGTATAGTTGATGTACAATACAATATAAATTACAGGTATAAAATATAGTGATTCACAATTTTTAAAGGTTATACTCCATTTATAGTTATTATGAAATATTGGCTATATTCCCCGTGTTGTACAATATATCCTTGTAGCTTATTTTATGCATAGTAGTTTATATCTCTTAATTCCCTACCCCTGTATTGCCCCTCACCCCTTCTCTCCTCACTGATAAGCACTAGTCTGTTCTCTATATCTGTGAGTCTGTTTCTTCTTTGTTATATTTGCTAGTTTGTTGTATTTTTTAGATTCCACATATAAGTGATAATGATCATTTTCTTTTAATGCAAGTATCTCTCATTTACCATTGTTACTAAAAAAATCCATGGTGTTCAGAATTATAGTTATTTAGAGCACAGGACAATTTAGACAGTTTTGAGGTACTACTAATAATTATAATATTAATAAAAATAATACTCAACCTTGACCTGTCTATAGTACTGTACTGTTCATAAAATGCTCTTATTTTTTATTTATTTTCAAAAATTAATTAATTAATTAATTTTTTGGCTGCATTGGGTCTTCATTGCGGTGTGCGGACTTCTCATTGCAGTGGCTTCCCTTGTTGCGGAGAGCAGGCTCTAGGCACGCGGGCTTCAATAGTTGTGACACGCGGGCTCAGTAGTTGTGGCGCATGGGCTTAGTTGCTTCACGGCATGTGGGATCTTCCCGGACCAGGGCTTGAACTCGTGTCCCCTGCATTGGCAGATGGATTCTTAACCACTGTGCCACTAGGAAAGTCCCTATAAAATGCCTTTAAATGAATTCTCATTCAGTCTTCACAATAATGTTATAAAATAGGCGGGAGAGGTATTATGATCCCCAGTTTACAGATGAGAAAGTTGAGGCTCAGAAAAGTGAATTGATTGCCTAATGTCATATATCCCTATGTTGAGTCTTATATCGAGGGCTTCTGGTTCCATGTCCTTTGTAATAGTATGGTACATTTCCAAACAATTCTCCAGCCATTTCCCCAAATAATTCACAAACAGATACCCACATTTTTCAGACTTGACATCTGGGAGAACACAGGTGGACCATGATCTCCGCATCTACACTCACAATTAACTTAACCAATGTTGAATAGTAACTTTCTCTATGTAGAATGAATTATGAGATTCTGCTAGAAAAAAAAAAAATAGGGATGGTCAAAACCTCGATATTGCCCCAGAGGACTTGACAATCTAGTGGAGGAGGTAGATGTACCGCCAGCTAATCACAAGTAAAGAGATACTCAAATAAGAGCGATAGCAAATGCATATAGAAAGCACTGCAATGAAGAGAGGAAGAAAAATGACCTCCTCTTGGGAGACTGGTGAAAGATTTATAAAGGAACAACACTTTCTGGCTCAAGGATAAGAAAAATGTTGGTGGTGAAAGAAAGAAGAAAGAGAACAGACTGAAAGAACTGCAATTCAGCAAATGTATGCAAGTAGCTAATATGTTTGCAGATTAGCAAATATAGCTCCCATTTCATACGTGGGACAACATAGGCACAGAAGGGTTTGATCAGCTTTCCTAAAGGTGTAGCCCCTGGAAACACGAGAAGTAATTCGATTTTCAATCTAACGTTCTTCCCGCAACTGTGATTAGGTCCTCAAAAGCCTGACCTGTCCTCATTCAGGGCTCACCTACTGAATTTCCAGATGTCTCCTCAGCTCCTTCTCAAAGGATATTGTCTTCCTTCAGGAGGGAGACAGCAGCTCACATTTCTTTGCAGCCAGTATCCACTTCCCATTTTAAAGCATCTGTTCACATTAGGGAGGGAAAGGAATCTGTACCTACCTGTTTGCTCCTACTTTTCCCTATTACCAAGATCCCACAGAGCAAATGGCCTTGTTATGTGGTAGCAATAGGCAATAAAAGTACCTTGTGTGTGGCACGTAGAGCAGTTACAACTAAAAACCTCCAAGTAGTTGTTAAAATATTCATCAAGCTTAACAATGCCTCCTTTCATCACTGGGTCTGCCTGTGGGTAAGAACACCAGACTGGAGGTAAGGAGACTTGGGTTCTGGCCACAACTGTGCAATGTCACCTTCGCCAAGCACTTCTCTACTGATCGCTGGTGCCCCTCTTTTAAAAAAGAAAAAAAATGATGGACCGAAGTCCCTGGGCTTTTACATTTGGGTTAATTTTCTAGAGAAAGGAATTATAAAGGGCATCAGTATAAAAATTTGGTTATACTTCAGATATCCTTGGTAGGCTCAGAATAAATGATCATTCTCCTCAAAAGAAAAGTCATTTTACGTTTTTGTCCCAATGCCCTTTGAGGAAAAACGCCAGGGTTTGGGGAACAGAGACAAAGAAAGCTGTGTT
Organism: Delphinapterus leucas; assembly: GCF_059928025.1. NCBI lineage: Eukaryota > Metazoa > Chordata > Mammalia > Artiodactyla > Monodontidae > Delphinapterus > Delphinapterus leucas. The sequence goes on along the minus strand of NC_143134.1, from coordinate 109,411,358 downwards.
TGAGGTATTTTGCCCTCATCAAAGTTAAGTCCAAAAATTCATTCATGTATCTTCTCTCTCTCTCTCTCTCTCCCCTCCTCCCTCTCTTCCTTCCTCATTGATTATGAGGCTGTTGTAACATAGTGAACAATAATTTTGGGTGCTGAAGACATAGGATTTCACCCAGCACTTGCCGTACTTCCATAAGGCTTTGCTTGAACTGCACCTCTTTCTGAGACTTGATTTTCTTATCAATAAAATGGGATTAATAATACTTACTTATAGAATTGTTGGGTAGGTTAAATAGGATGAAGTATTTAAAGAACTAACATAGTGCCTGGCAAAAAAGAGTCCAATAAAATCTACCATGAGAAAATCTGGTTAAACGGCTTCCCATTTCTAATTTTGGAAGCAATCAGGAGAGTAACTAAAAGTGCAGCCTGGCAGACCAGGCTTCACATCCTGGCTGTGGCATCTACTTAACAGCTCTACACCTGAATGCCCTCATCTGTAAAATGTAGATCACTCTTTCCAGTCGGGCAATTGTGAGTGTAAAATGACGTAACACACATGTAAACACTTTGTATACAGCCATATTCATGGTAAATTCTTGATCAATGTTAGACATTATCTTTATCATTGATTATTCATTCATGAGCTTATTTACACTCTCCATCATCAATAATTCTGTCCTACAAATACTTCCTGAACACCCACGAGGTGATAGGCTCTGTGCTGTGTGCTGGACACACAACGACAAACATGTTTCATTTGCTTCCCCAGATAAGCTTATAGATTAGAGACAAACAAACAACCAGACCAAAAACCATATAGATATTTCCAATGCAGTATACTATAGTATGCACAAGGTGCTATGGAATCTCAGAGGAAAATCTCCAATTTGGGTGGGGAGTATGTTCAGAGATGATTTCATCACGGGGATGATGAATAGTTTGAGTCAAGAAGGATTAACAGCTATGAGGAGGTCAAAGGAGGCTAAGAAAAGGTGTGTGTTCTAGGAAGGTGAATATCACGAAACAGTGATTCTCAAATTTTGTGTCCCTTTAGGATCACCTGGGGAGCTTTGAAAGCCACCAGTGCCTGGGCTCCTTCCCACACCTATTAAAATAAAATTCCTGGGGGTAGGATGTGGGCATCAGTTTTTCTAAACTCCCCAGGTGATTTCATTGTGCAGCCAAGTAGGGAACCATTGGCATAAAGTATGGCAGCCTTATTAGTGTGTGGATGGAGAACGTACTGATCTGGAAAAAGGAGGGGCCAGTGAGGATGGCCCTAAATAATAGGACAATGAGTTCAGACTTGACTTCTACGTGGTGACCGGACACTGGGGAACTTAAGAGGGGAGAACAGAATGAACAGGATCTCTTCAAACACAGCTCAGAATTTCATTCCAGGGGAAGCAAAAATTTTAGAAAAAAGTGATGCAAATCTTAAGAATGCATATAATGTATAGATTAGTCCTAGAAGAGTGTTCTCTGGATATGCTTTAGTAACATGTAGAGATTATTAATATACTGATGCCTAGGGCTGTCCTCAGACGTCCAGAAAGAGTTTTGGGGATATGGGACTTTGGCATTTGCACTTTTATTAAGTTCTCCTAAAAGACTGAGGACACCTGCCAAAGGACTTGAGTAACTGTCTTACTAAGGATAGTCAGTCACTGAGGCAACAACAATTCACGACCTGTGCGTGGATCAGGCCAGGGCAGTAACAGGGTCAGTTCTTGGACAGAAGGCTGCTTGGTCTCCCAGCCTCCTCATTCAGGGCTTTTCTCTCTTTTGGTCAATTTCTCTCCTCACCCTTCAACCTACAGTGCCTACAACTCCACCTGCCTTTATTTCTATTAGAATCAGCATCCCCATAGAAAACTGTAATGTGCCACTGACTCTTTACTGAGATGGAAATCACTGTCTCTGAATCTGGAACAAACTCTAACTGTGGAATGGAAGGGTTTGTCTGCTGTGAAAAGAGATGTAAGACTCTGCAAGTTCTGAATGTGAGGGGGAGACCTCCGCTGGCTGCCGGTGAGGGTGATCACGGGCTGCACTGACGCATAAAAGCAGACCCCTATCATAGCACCACCAGGCAGATCAAGGACAGAGCAGCTCATTAAGCAGTAGCTGAGGCAGCTAAGGCCCATGGTGACGTGGGCACATCTGACCTGATACTTCTTAGGGGGAAGCAGGGAGAGAGATGATCTATCTTGACCCTAATGAAGACATGCCGACAAGAAGGGGACAGGCAGCTACCCCAAACCTCCAGCTCCCAGCATCTTTGAGGAATCAGACTTCTATATGCAGGCAGATAGCTGCATTCATATGACTCAACAGTGACACCCAGTGACTCTCTCTGTCAATCCCAGGCGCCTGTTCCCAGAGGATCTTGGAGGGAATTCATTTCAGCCTCCATTACCTAACACTGAAGCACCAGCAGCAATCACATCAAATTCAGTCCCCGAATAAGACAAACATAATAATAAATCCCAGTTTGCATTAACATAATCATCTAACTGTTGAAGCATATTTCTCTCCCCTGTTGGGCCATGTCTGATGTCAAACATAATAGCACCATGCAGTATTTACCTGTTTGACTTTGGAATCACATGGAAGTGATTCTCTCATTTATATCCTCTGTCCAAATTTCAAGGGCCCTTATTTTCTGTCACTTTGAAGCACACACCTCTACACACACACAATTATGTGCGCGCACACACACACACACACATTTGGGTTCATGGAAACTTTAATAAAGGAAATAAGACCCTAGGAGATAGCATGTCCACATCATTGTATTGGGCCACATGAATCTGGAGATGAGAGAGAGATGAACAATTTGTGGTGTGATCAGCAGGAAGTGACCAGCACAGCGCTGGGATTCCAAACTATGGCATACGAATAGGAAGCGGAACTGGGGACATTTAGCTTAGGAAACAAAACTGCATGGAGTACAGAGAAGAGTAGGGATGATGTCCTTCCCTACTGAAGGAAAAGCATTTAAAAAAAGATATTATACTGGTTTCATTTGGTCCCAAAGGGTAAAAATAGAACTAATGAGTGGAAGTTTTGGGGAAACTGCTTTCAGCTCAACATAAGGAAACACTTTATAACATTTGGATCCACAGGGAAATGAAAGAATTTCAGGAGGCAGAGAATTTCATGTCATCAAAAACATAGCTCAGATATATCTGTGAGGATAATTCCAGTTGAAAAAACACAATCAAGAGGGGAATGGATATAGAAAATGACTGGAGCAACTTTAATAAGTAAAAGGACAGAGATATAGGCAGTCAAGAGTGCAGGGATATAATTGGGAATAGGATATGGGGGCTGATTGAACTCTTTTCTCCAACTATCACTATTTTTTCTAATTAAAGTGTTTCCTTCTTCATCTTCTCATCAGATCAGCATTTTTTGTTTCCCATGCTACAAAATGAGTAGAAGATGCTTGCTCCTTCTACCTATGTTCTTATATCTGCCACATGAAAAAAGGTATTTCCCCACCCCGACCTTATTTCCCTTTCCCTCCATTGTTTCTTTCTCAAGGAAGGCCCAGCTAGGATCAGGCTTGGACTCTTGGTGCAGGGAGGAGAGAATTGCATTGTACAAGTTACCCTCTCAGGTAGTGACTGGGGCAGGTAAATTATAATTTTCCAGGGCACTGTAAGATCCATTGTCAAGAGGATTAGAAGGGGCAGATAACCTGAGAGAGGGAACAGATACAGAGAAAGGCCATGAGACTTCTATTTTCCCTTCAAATATTAGATCTGCTGATTTTCTGATTAATTCTAAATCATGTTGACGATACCTCTCAGTTTAAGTATTCTCATTATTCTCTGGGGTGCCTTATCTTATTCCGCCAATGAATTATAGATGATGGAAAGAGAAAGTGTAAAGAGAAAAATGAAATGACAGAAAAAAAAAATGGCAACAGAAAGACCAGGGAATATGGAAGGGTTAGTCTGGGGTTCTGATTCCATTGTTGGCTACCATCCAATGAACCAAAGTAAAAATCAAAAACTGGGAGGCTTCAGGTACTAAGCCAAGCCGGTAGAGCCATCAAATCTATCTTAATTAGTGGATGAGGTCAAGCAGCTGGATTCTCTGGTAAGTAACTAAGCAGGGTGTCAGGGCTCAAAGAATCCATGGAGGAAGGGCTCACCATACCTGGGTGGAGAATTGGATCTGTGTGGCAGGCAAACTGAAATTCAAGACCAAGCAGGAATGTAAACCTAAAACTGAGACATACAGCCAATCCTAAATCTGAGTGACCACAGAGATAGTTCCAACTCCTGGGGGCAGCCCAGTAGTTTTAGAAATACAGAGATATGGAGATGTGCTTCAGAGGTATATCTGAAATAAAATTCCAGTTTAATCCCTTATCACAGGGGTCCCCAACCCCCAGGCTGCGGACCGCTACCGGTCCGTGGCCTGTTAGGAACTGGGCTGCACAGCAGGAGGTGAGTGGTGGGCGAGCGAGCAATACTTCATCTGCCGCTGCCCGGCGCTCCCCATCGCTCCCATTACCACCTGAGGCATCTCACCCATCGCTTGCATTACCGCCTGACCCACCCCTCCCACTCCCCTGGTCCCTGGAAAAACCGTTTTCTATGAAACGGGTCCCTGGTACTAAAAAGGTTGGGGACCACTGCCTTATCAGTTCTATGAATTGAGGCAAGTTATTTCCCTTTCCTGAGCTTCAGTTTTCTTATTTGTAAAAGGGGGATATCTGTTTTAACCTGACAGGACCAGATTGATCTGAGGATTAGAAGAGATATTAAATGTAAAGCACGTAACACCCTGCCCGGCACACTGTAGATGCTCTTTGATCTTTGATAATAACCATCAATTTAAGTGAGAATTGGGGAGGGAATGGTCAATGGAACCCTCTTCAATAACATGCCTGTGCATTTGTGAAAACGGTGGATATCCAAATTTTGTGACTTAGCTGGTAAAGCTGGTTTGACAAATTAAAATGTCTTGATATTGATACTTCGACAATATTAAGAAATACAGTGGCTTGTGTATCAGACATATATGCATTTTTCCTTCTCATATTCTCTTACTCCATCATTTTTCTCTGGTCTTTGCTATAGCAACCAGCTGTACTCAAGTGTAGGCTAACAGTACTTGATCTCAGCTGTACTGTGTAGCTCTTATTTTTGCTCCCAAGGCTTTTCTGCCTCAGTTGCATGAATCCCATGGAGAAGCCTGATCAGCCATTCTGACGCCTGCACAAAGCGGCAGGGTTAACACTTCCTGGGGTAACCCTGGACCAGCGGGGCAGGAGCTCGTGGGTACATATTCCCCCTTTCAGGTCTCAGATATTTCAGAGGCACATTCCATACAGTTCCTCAGAACATTACCAGCAGGTTTGAACTCCAGTTTCCCCTAATAGTAACCAGCTCAATAAAAATCAATCCAAGCCAGCTTTGTATTGGCTACTTTCCCTCCTTCTCTGTTTCTCAGTTCCCTAACTCTCCAATCCTATTGTCCCCCCACCTCAACTTTCCCCTGTTTAATTTTTCTAGACCCTGCACTCATATACCATAGTATCAAATAATCCAAAGTAAACTACCTCCACAAAAGCCCTTGTCTCAGGCTCTGCTTTTTGGGGGGAATGCAAGTTACATCAGACCAAGGGCAGTAGCAAGAATTTCACAATTTTAGCACAGAAGAGTTGGGTAAGACTTCAGGGATAATCTAGTCGATTCTGACGTTTCATGGATGGGTGTGCAGAAAACTGAGTCAGTAACTTCTTCAAAGTCACACATCTAGGCAGCTGAGTGCAAATGAGGAGTCAAAATGTGAAAGGAGAACCTCGGGGGATGGGAGACAAAGTCGCTTGGGTGATGAGAGAGAAGAAAGAGCAAGCCATTAAAACATCTTAGCACAGTGGGAATGACATGTATTGAATCTACCCTGTTAGCAGAGCAAGCGCAGTACCCACCCTGATGAATGCCAGGCTCCCTTGCTGACGCTTGATAAAGGTTCCATCCAGCAGCAGAGCAGCAGGCAAGAACGGGGTGATGGTGCCGCTTGCTACTTTCCCCCCACTGCTCTCCAGTGTGTGACACAGAGTTAGTGCTAAATGAATGTTTGTAGAATAATTAGCAAATTAGTGAGGTCAGACCTCTTATGGGTTCCCATCATGAATGTACACACACCCAGCATTGCTGTGTGCATTGGATATCTAGCTAAATATGAGTGTATATCTTTGTTTCCCCTCTTTCTAAATTATTTTGTGTCTGTACTACATTAAAAAATAGTTTTAGGTGTGCATGTCATACTGTGTGTAGCCATCCTTGTGTTCCTGTATATACCTCCATTTCTGGTTACTCAAATCGTTGACAATCTGGTTACTCAAAATCACGTCTCCACACATTGCTAACTCCTTACCTTTCTTATACAGAGGATTTGGAGCTCTTTTCATGCTCATTTGTGTAAACATGCTTATCTTTTTCTAGTCTCACGTATTTTTGATTGTATCAATGCTGCTTTTCACAAGTTGCAAATTCTGAAAATAACTTCTTTTATTCATTTAGAAAAAAACAAAAATAGAAACAAACAAACAGAAGCAACCTACTAAGTGCCATGTACCAGGCCTGGTGCTGTCTATTACAGCTAAACCGGTGAAGACAGGGTTGCTCGGGTTTGGAGAGATCAAAGACAATTGTGGCAGACATTTGCCTTCATACTTGTCCACTGTCTCTGGGGAGTAAACACCTTGACTTATGAGGGCAGGCATTACCCTGGATTGATGTTCATCCTGAGTACTTCCAGGAATAGTGCTGGTCAAGTGTTTCTTAGTGACAAAGTGTTATGCTTTATCTCATTGAGAAGAAGTCTGGCATTGAATTTAAAATTCTTCTGGTTAAAAGTACACATATCTTCCTTCTTTGGTAGCCTTTATTCGCTATAGTATGGGACCTGGCACACAACATCCATGATCTTTTCTTATAGCTCTTACCACCTTTTAAATTACCTGGCCAATGTTTCATCTTTACTGTGAGCTACAGGAACATGGGGAACATGTCTGTTTCTTTCAGGACTATCCCCTTACCACTTGGCAGGAGACCTAAGATGTTTGTTTTGGGCTCTATGAGTCTGTTCTATTGAGTTCCTGATCAAATGAATGAATATATTACCTATAGTGGGTCTACTTCTCAATGGTAGACCCACTACAGGTAATGTAAATACATATTGCTTATCACAAACAGTGAAGGAATGATTTGTGGTACTGACCAACGCTTTTCTAACTGAGGGGCTCTGAATATGACTTTGAGGTTACCACCATTTGCAAAAAAGAGATAAGAACCTTATGTCCTCTTCAAACTGTCAGCTTCATTTTTATCTATAGAGAAACTGGGGTCTGGGTAATATGTTGTTGAAGAAATAAAAGTAATAGGTTATAAAGAAAATCTTGAAAAAAGGCTAGCTCCAGCAGCCTCATCCCATATGGAAAACCAAGCCTGGGTGGCACACAGTAACTTGCCCAAGAACTCACTGCTCACCAGTGGAAAGCTAGGTCTCAAACCAAGATCCTCTGATTTCTGGGATTCTTTGGATAATAGCTTGCTATTCTTTCTAGCCAATTTCTAGTTTCCTTGGTCACTTAATATTCAATGCAAAAAGCCTATTATATTAGTCTAGGACTCTTGGTATAGTTATGTACTCATTTATTTTTCACTCACTTTTTCCTGTTTCTATCTTAACAATTTCATTCCAGACGGACCTTTTATTGTAAGCAACATTAAATCCTTACTGGATGCAGCCTGAGACACAGATAATAACTCAGATATAAATGTATTCTACTCACTTAACCGTTCTGTACACAAAGGTTCCTGATTTTCCTTCATTTATATACTTTTAATTGTTCTCTCTCCTTTTTTCCAATCTCTCAATCTTTACCTGTTGACAGCCATGAGGAATCTCAAAGTTGCTCTTGCCAAGTGCCATTCTAAGGACTAACAGAAGTATTCCCACAAAACAGAATCAAGCTGAGCAGAAACTAGTGACAAGACCACATTGTTTCCTAAGTTAACAGGGAAATTGAAGAACAAAGTCACTGGGAGGATTGCCCATGCTGAAGGTCTGTGGAACAGTTGTGCACGCAAAGAGGTAAATGACACAAAACAGCAAGTATTTCTTGAGTGTACAATGTACTAAGCATTAAGAGGAACACTATATATGGCATCTCATTGGATCTTCACATGAGGTAGGTAATATCATGACTCTTGTTTTACAGGTGAGGAAAACGAGGTTCAAAAAGTCACAAGGCGGGTCTTCCCTGGTGGTGCAGTGGTTGAGAGTCCGCCTGCCGATGCAGGGGACACGGGTTCGTGCCCCGGTCCGGGAAGATCCCACATGCCGTGGAGCGGATGGGCCCGTGAGCCACGGCCGCTGAGCCTGCGCGTCCGGAGCCTGTGCTCCGCAATGGGAGAGGCCACAACAGTGAGAGGTCCGAGTACCGCAAAAAAAAAAAAAAAAAGTCACAAGGCTAATAAGGGGCAGGACTACAATTGGAATCCAAGATTTTCTGATTCCAAAACCCATGCTCAGAAGAGGCTGATTCTGAGGACGCTGGTTCATTAGCAGCACAGAATCCAAAATGTGGCTAAAGCTTTGGTTAAAACTCTTAAACGAGAGAAAAAAGGAGGGAAGCTTGGATGAAGCTGCTGTGCACACTCCCAGCAGCCTTGTACTAAAATCTTCACAGCCCACCTGTGAAGAGAAGACTATGCTTCTTGTGGGACAGATAAGGAAGCTTTGGCTTTGGAGCTGCCCACAGTCACCTGGCTAGGAGGTGTTATGGTCAGGATCTGAAGCAAGGTTGGAGTTCAGCTCCACCACCATAGCTTTTTGTGCTCAACTGTATTTGACACACTTGTCAATGACAGCATTAATTATCATTGTCCTAGAAACTGGTTCCCCTTGCCTCCTTCCATCTCCTTCAAGACACTCCTTCAAATGATGCTTACTAAGCAGTTGCTCTGTACCAAAAATTGGGCTGAGCATTTTCATGGACACTGAGAAGAAGCAAATGTGATTTCTCTTCTAGAGCCTGTGTAGCCTAAGTAAAGGAGATAACAGTATAAAAATACAGATAATAGTAAAGCTCATGTTGACGATGGTGATAATACTGTTTATTATGCGTCAGATTCTCCACCCCCTAATAGGACAACTCAGTCACATTCTACAAAGTTACTCAAGAGGTTCCAGTAGTCCACATGGTAACTTAATCATTTATGGAAACCTTGTTTCTCTCCTCCCTATCTCACTTCCCCATTCCTCCTGCCAGTTCTTCCAGTATTGCTTCCCAAATGAATGATCTCCTCCCAAGCCGCTCTTTCAGTATCTGTGTTGAGGGATAGAAGGGGTTCTAGAAAATATCCCTCAGGATGGTATCTTGGAATTGGAACTATCACTGGTCAGATAAAAACAAGGGGCTGATTGCTGCTTTTTAGGGGAGTGAAAACCGATGCCATGGTGTGGCATCACAATTACCAAGACTCACCTGTGGTGAACTGAAATGAGATACAGATAGAAGACTGGTATGCAACAGTTCTAGCGCTTAAAAGATATGAGGGGAAAAAAAAAAAAGATATGAGGACAATGGTAATTATAGGGATGATGGAACTGGATATATTTTGGTAAATGACCTAGAGGTCTTGAGGAATAAAAAAAAATGTAGGTTTAGTTGAATCACTATGAGCTCAGGGTCTCCTGTGGAAGCCAGAAAATCACCATGGCAGTATTTCTAATCTAGAAGAGGCTGATTCATTATCAACACAGAACTTGGGCTGGTGATTTTCTCAAAAATCAAAACTCTCTTAAAAAAAAAGAGTAATAAGGAAGGAAGCTTAATGTGACTTGCGCATCTCCAGCAGCCAGAGGGCAGAGGCCATGATGAAAATCAAGCACAATATTACATATATAGCTACTCTAAGGAACTACAAAGGAGGCAGAATATTTAGTCCCATTAGGTCTTGTATATTAATTAAATGCTTTGATAAAGAGAGGAATTCAAAGACTCGGAAATGGGATATCTGGGCAAATGCTCCTGAGTAAGCGAAGTCTCTAGATTACCATGCACTCTCCAGATTGGAAAAAATAGCTTTATTGTCCTTGCAAAAGAAAAGTAGACTCTCACTGCTTAGAGATCATTCAAAGATATCACCTAAAATAATTACCTCTAAGAATCGCTCCATTTGGTATGCAGACCCACCCTGCAGTAATGAAATAAAAACACATATCTATAAAGTCTTGTACTATATCTAAAAAGCTTTTGCACAGTGAAGGAAACCACCACCAAAACAAACAAACAAAAAACAAAAAAACAGTCTACTGAATGGGAAAAGATACTTGCAAATGATATATCTGATAAGGTGTCGATATTCAAAATATATAAAGAATTCATACAACTGAATAAAAACAAAACACCAAACAACCTAATTAGAAAATGGGGAGAGGATCTGAATAGACATTTTTCCAAGGAAGACAAATAGATGGCCAACAGGCACATGAAGAGGTTCTCAACATCACTAATCATCAGAGAAATGCACATCAAAACCACAATGAGGTACCACTTCACACCTGCCAGAATGGCTATTATCAAAAAGACAAGAAACAACAAGTATTGCTGAGGATGCAGAGAAAAGGGAACACTTATGCACTGTTGGTGAGAATGTAAACTGGTGCAGGTATTGTGGATAACAGTATGGAGGTTCCTCAAAATACTAAATACAGAACTACTGTATGATCCAGCAATCCCATTTCTGGGTATTTACCTAAAGAAAACAAACATACTGATTTGAACAGACATATGTATCCCTATGTCCATTGCAGCACTGTTTATAATAGCCAAGATATGGAAGCAACCTAAGTAGCCATTAATAGATGAATGGAGAAAGAAGATATCTCACACACACACATGCACACACACACACACCCCCCACACACTGGAATATTACTCAGCCATAAAAAGGAATGGAATCTTACTATGTGTGGCAACACGGATAGACTTGGAGGGTATTATCCTAAGTGAAATAAGTCAGACAGAGAAAAACAAGTACCATATGATTTTACTTAAATGTGGAATAAAACAAACAAAACAAAACAGAAACAGACTCACAGATACAGAGAACATACTGGTGATTGCCAGAGGGGAGGGAAAGTGGGGGGACAGACAAAATAGATAAAGGGGATTAAGAAGTACAAACTTCCGGCTATAAAATAAATGTCATGGGAATGCAATGGGGATGTAATGGATGTAAGACATCCATTGTGATGGATGCTATCTGGTCTTACTGCAGTGATCATTTCATAATGTCTAAAAATATCGAATCATTATGTTGTGCACTTGCAACTAATATAATATATATTAATTATAATTCAGTAAAATTGTTTTCAAATGTCCACTGTAGCATTGCTTATAATAGCGGAAAACTGAAACGTAAAAATTTTTCAATGGGTGATCGGATAAAGCAATTTTGTACTATTCATGCAATGGGATATCATTCAGAAATAAACTTTTGATGCAGGCAAAGATATGGATGAATCTCAAAAACATTATGTTGAGTAAAAGAAGACAGATTCACAAAAATGCATAGCTTATGATTCCATTCAAATGAATTTGTAGAACTGGCGAAACTAAGCTATGGTAAAGGAAGTCAAATAAGCGGTTCTCTGGGGAGATGGGTAGATCTACTAAAAAGGAGCATGAGATAACTTTCTGAGGATATGAAAATATCTTGATTTGAGTAGTGGGGTTACACAGGAGTATACATTTCCAAAAACTCATCAAATTGTATACTCAAAATATGTGCATTCTATCTAAATTTACCTCAGTTAACTTTTGTTTATTGAGTGCTTCCAATGAGTTTTTCATTATTCTAAGCACTTATGTAAATCATGCCGCTTGTGTCTCAGAGGAATCTTAAAGGTATTCTTTGTCATTTTACAGAAGAAGCTGAAGCACTAGAAAATTAGTCAAGGTCAGACAGCAAAGACATGGTACAGCTGAGAGTCAGTTCCAGGCAGTCTTAAACCAGAGCAAGGACTCTTAATGTCTATGTTGTAATCAAGCTCTCCCCGAAGTCTACAGCCTTAAATATTGACACTCACGGTCATTACCTGTCATTTCTGAAAAGTTGCCATCATATAATGTTTTCTTGGAATGGTAACAAACACTAAAAGATGTCTGAAATGAATGGTGGGGAAAGATATTGCAAGTTTAAATGGTGACAGGAGGCTCCAAATAGCATCCTTGAACTGCAGGCTGGGAGGCTGGCTGTCAAGAACCATCAAGGGGAGAAAGCTGCTCTGTGTGAGGCTGATCAGACAGCACCTAGAATACTGTAAACAGTTCTGGGCATCTCAACACGAGAGAGCTGTCAAGAAATTGGAAGAGATTCAAAGAGCATCAGGGAGCATGATTAAAGGACGGGAGGGATTGATTTATGAGAAAAGATTAAAAGAACTAAATACTGCCTGCGTAGATGGAGCATAACTAAGGAGGGACATACTAACAACATAAATATTTGAAGGGCATACACACAGAAGGAGAAAGATTGTTAATGTTGCCCCATGGAGGTATAAATAGAAATTAGAGGATGGAACACAGAAATGAAAATGTTGTCCAAATATTAGGAAACATGTGCTGACAATGAGGTCAATTAGACTTTGAAGGAGCTTCCCAGAAGACAAGCAGAAATCCAGTTGTCCAAGCCATTGAAAATCAGTCCTGACACAGAATAACAACATCCTAATACTTTTGGGTCTAGAAGCAGAAAAATGTGATTTTATGGAGAAATTTCCCCCCCCCATCAGGGATGCTCAGTTTCAGAGAAGGTTTACAGATCTTGCAGGTGTTAAGGTAAAAAGCCAGGAGTCATTCCAGTTTTTAAAACTTCAAATCATATATCATCTTCATGAATGGATAGATATGAAATTGCATTGGGCAATTTGAACATAGTGTCACTACATTTTTTGTCAGAGAAGAGCTGGGGTGGATCAGTGTATGACTTGCCCAAGAGAATACACACCTGACCCAAGACAATAACTACTGTGAGGAATGTGTGTTGGCTCATACACTCTTGGATTGTGAGATTGCAAGCTCTCATATAATTTTACATCTACTTTGATTTACTGTTTATTCATAATTCACCTGTTTATTAAATATAAATACATACATATATATATTTGCATTAGACATTGCACTGAGAATACAGCAGCTGTGGACAAATCAAAGTCCCTCAAAGAGCTTATACTTTAGTTTGGGGAACAAGATAATGGAGAAATTTAAGGAAATGACCAGTAGCAATAGGTGCAATTAAGAAAGAGAAAACAGATTGAGGAGATTGAGACGATAAGCTGCAGACTGGGAGAAAATATTTGCAAAAGATACATCTGATAAAGAGCTATTACCCAAAAAACAAAAAGAAGTCTTAAAACTCAACAAGAAAACAATCTGATTAACAAAGGAGCCACAGACCTTAATAGACGCCTCACCAAAGAAGATATACAGATGGCAAATAAGCATATGGATAGATGTTCCACATCACATATCATCAAGGAAATGATAGTGAGATACCATTACACACATATCAGAATGGCCAAAATCTGGAACACTGACAACATCAAATGCTGGCAAGGACGTGGAGCAATGGGAACTCTCATTCATGGCTGGTGGGGATGCAAAATGGGACAATTGCTTTTCGAGACAGTTTGGCGATTTCTTACAAAACTAAACATACACTTAACATACAATATAGCAATCATGCTCCTTGGAATTTACTCAAAGGAGTTGAAAATTTATGTTCATATAAACAGCTGCACATAGGTGTTTACAGCAGCTTTTTTCATAATTGCCCAAGCTTGGAAGCAACCAAGAAACCCCTCAGTAGGTGAATGGATAAATAAACTGTGGCACATCCAATGAAATGTTACTAGGTGCTAAAAAGCAATGAGTTATTAAGCCATGAAAAGACATGGTGGAAACTTAAATGAGTATTACTAAGTGAAAGAAGCCAATCTGAAATGGCTACATGGTGTATAACTTCAATTATAAGACATTCTAGAAATGGCAAAATTATGGAGGCAGCAAAAAGATCAGTGGTTGCCAGGGGCTGGGTGGGTGCAGAGAAGGAGGAATGAATAGGCAAAGCACAGAGATTTGTAGGGAAGTGTGATACTATAATGATGGATACATGTTATACATTTGTATAAACCCAGAGAAACTACAACACTGAGAATCAACTGTAATGTCAACTATGGACTTTGGGTAATTATGACGTGTCAATGTAGGTTCATCAGTTGTAACAAATGTACCACTCTGGTGGGGGATGTTAATAATGGCTGAGGCTATGCCTGTATGGGGGCAGGGAGTCCTGTGGAAAATCTGTACCTTCCTCTTAATTTTGCTGAGAACCTAAAACTGCTCTAAAAAATATTCTTACACACACACACACACACACACACACACACACACACAGAATGAGGATGGGGATTGTGATTGGAAAGCTTACATCTGGAGGTCTGCGAAGGCCATATTAGGAAAGGAATATCTGAGCAGAGACATAATTGAAGCAAGGGAGTGAGCTCCATAAAAATCTGGGAAAGTACATATCAGGCAGAGGACAGAGCAAGGACAATTTCCAGGAATGGGATGTATCGGTCTGTCTATCTGAGCGACCAGAGTCAAGAGTTCACTGTAGCTGGGTTGGAATGAGGGAGTATAAATGTTGAAATAGGGGATGTAGTCAGGGGACAGATTCTAAAATGTATTATTGTGATTGTGAGCTCTTTTTACTCTGACTGAAGTCAGAAGGTATTGTAAGATTTTGAGCAGAGAAGGAACATGATCTCTCTTACATTTTAAAAGAATTCTTCTGAGTATGGTGTATAATACAGTCTGTAGGTAAGGATGAAAGCAAAAAGACCAGTTAATGGGCTACTGCTATTATCCAGGTGAGTGGTAATGATAACTTGCACCAGGGTGGCAGCAGTGGAGGTAGGGAGAAATTATCAGATTTTGAGGGTATAACCAACAGGATCAGCCAATGAGTAGGGATGTGAGATAAAGAGATGCATCATTTTATAACGTATCATGATCCATTGCAACAATTTTCCTTGTTTTCTTTTCTAGATCACAAATCCCTTAAAAAAATATTAATCACTATATTTATAGCACTTAGAAATGCCTGGAATAAGAATCACCATTTGGGATTAAGGCTGCCTCAAACAGAATCTCAGCTCTGCAATTTATTTGCTGTCTGACCTTAAATAGTAGTATACTAGTGCCTCTAGTTTTTTCATCTGTAAAATGAAGAATTCCCTGAACACAGGGTTTACAAGTGTGGGGCAAGTGGACATGAACAAGAGTCTGGGCTTTGTGCCACTCTGATTTCATCCAGAACAGTTCTACTTTTATCAGTCTATATATTTATTATCTATGTAAGGTTTCATCAGGAAAAAAGGGGTTTTATGGGTAAAATATGAATGAGAAAGTGCTGGATAAAGTAACACCTACAGTCTCTTCTAATGTAATGACCATTGTGTCTCTTAATAAAAGCTTATGGAACCCCTGATGAGCCAGGCACAATTTTGGGTGCTTCAAACACAATATTGAATCCAACAGGCAGAGTCTCTGCCCTAACAGGGCCCACAGGCTAGGATGTGTTCTTACTTAGGAGGGCCATGGAACCCTAGAGAGTTACATATTTTTTCAGAGAGCCACTGGACACTTTGATATTATATATAATATTTTGTAAAACTGTATGTATGTTGTATTTTCTTAGAGAGAGCATGTGCTGTTTTCATTAGTATATTTTTTGTAAAAAACTAAAGCAAAAAACAAAAACACTTTTTATTGAAATATAATGAATCCAATTCTTAAAACAGGCTTTGATCTCCAAAATTAAGAATCACTACACATGATTAAAATCTCTCCCAGTTTACTTATTCTATGTTTCTATTGTTTCTTCTGCAATTTTGCTAAGACAGAGAATCTACTTGTAAATAGAAATATGTACTGCTATTTCCTTTATGTTTATAAACATGAATTGCCACAAAAATATTTTTTAAAGTGCAGGCAAACTACACTACAGATTAGTCCAAATATAAGAAAGCATCCTACACTTTTGCCATCTACACAGGCAAATTGATAAAAAAAATAAAGTAGGATGTGACTTATATCAGAAAAATGTTCATTCAATTTTGTGTTTTTTCCCTAATATTGATTTCCTTTTAACAAATATGTTTGTTTAAAAATCATCTACTAGGGAGAGGAATCTGGCTGGGAGGAGGGTGTGTTTAAGAACAAGCAACAGTTAAAAGTGTTCAGGGCCACTGCCCATTGGAAATCAATCAGAAGTGAAATAGAAAGCATTTGTACCATTATAATGGAAGTTGGTGGGAAATAGGATTCCATTTATGCAATTCTGATTTATAGGCAACTTTTTAATTTTCTTTTTTATTATACAAAGGGCTGAGGTCTAGTCCCAGAACTACCACAAATTAGCTTTGTGAAAGAAAACAACTCAGTTATTCTAAGCATTAGTTTCCCTCATCTGTAGAACCAGACTTGAAGCTCCAATATCGTCAGAAGTATATCTACATTTTTTGAAACCACACTTCTAATACCTAGCACATAACAGAAACACTATAACTCTTAAAGGAATGGATGAAAAAACGAATGAATGAATGAGGGGGTCTAGAAGTCATGTGGTAGGGTGGAAAGAGCTCAATAATTAAAGAAATTAAAAGACATGAATTGCTCACCCTACTTTACAAAGTTATCATATGCATAACCTTGGGGAAGATATTTATAATTTCAGACCTCATTTTCCTCATATATAAAATTTGCATCACCGAGATACGTGAAAAGCATTTTACCAACAAGAAAGTAATGGAGGCCGTGCTACCCATTTAATTGTGATCTCTGGAGTAGCTCTTGAGCTTTTACTGTCCTCTGACTGTACCCCTCACCAATATGCAGACTTCAAGGACAAGCCTACTAGTTTCCTGCACTCCTGGTTAGCTACCTGCTATGGAGTGATGCTCAGATAATAAAATTCAGAACAAACACCTGAAAAATATGGATACTGCTGAAGCCCAAGTTCTCTTCTCCAACCCCTCCCCCTTTGTTCATTCTACTGTCAGATCATATTAAAACAATCCTAAGGGGAAAAAAATCAACACAAACAAAAAAGCCATCCGAGCAAGCAGTAAATGTACGCAGATTATGTTAAAATATATTAAATGTGTATTGCCTTTTTCATGAATGTTGCCAGAGCTATTTTGGGGCTTGATTCAAATCCAACCTCTGAGACGTTAAGGTTTTTAAAATGCAGTTTACAAGAGAAGAGAATTTGATTTTGTATAGTATACTTCATCCTTTGGGTTTCTAAACATTTATTTAGTTATTTATTTTTATTTCTTTTGGTTGTCAGGTCTTAGTTGCAGGCACATGGGATCTTCGTTGAGGCATGCAGGAGCTTTTCCTTGTGGCATGCAGGCTCTTTGTTTCGCCACTCGGGCTACTCTCTAGTTGTGGCGTGTGGGTTTTCTCTCTCTAGTTGTGGTGCGTGGGCTCCAGAGCTCGTGGGCTCTGTAGTTTGCAGCACGTGGGCTCTCTAGTTGAGTCCTGTGAGCTCAGTAGTTGTGGCGCAGGGGCTTAGTTGCCCTGTGGCCTGTGGGATCTTAGATCCCTGACTAGGGATTGAACCTGCGTCCCCTGCATTGGAAGGGGAATTCTTTACCCCTGGACCACCAGGTAAGTCCCTATCCTCTGGGTTTCTAAAAGAGCATCACAAAGCAACATGTTAGATCCTTGCCTTGTGGGAAGTGCAGTCAGAGCCAAGAGGCTTTGTGACTCCATTGGTGGGTCATGCTGAGCTCTGATCAGCTGACTATCTTACAAGGTGGCAATGGCATGTCTTGCTAGGGTTCAGACTACAGAGAGGGCCCAAAAGTGGGAAGTCAATTCACAGGAGTGGTGCAAAGTGGAGTTTTGAGATGAAATCAGACAAAGACAAGAGGAAAAAGCTGTGGAGATGAGAAATGACAAATATCCTAAGAGTAACACAGTGAACTGACTCATCTCTGCTGAGGGTTCTGCTGTTGTTCTACATGGATAGGCCAGAGTCCATCAGCTCTTCAGATCTAGCTGTGACCTAAACAATGCAATTAACTCATCATAAACACTTGCCCAGCTCTTCGCCTGGTCCCAAACATTTAGTCAGGACATTTCTCACATAGATTTGACATTATGTCCCCCTCTTTGGTAACCCCTCACTGATCCTACAGTTAATTCCTTTTTTCATACCTTCGGTGCTTCTCTCCTGAAATATTTCACTGGTTCTTTTAATGGTCTTCTTGCCCCCAAATCTACAAAACTCAAGTCATTTGATTATGTGACTCATGCCACTTTCCAGTACCCATAGTTGACTGTATCTTCCAACAAATCCTTTGGAGTAGGTATTATCATTCCCATTTTATGCTTGAGGGACTGACTCATGAATTTCTGAATGAAAGGGGAAAATTTATTCTCCCTGTGTGTGCTTCCACTGTATTTTTTCCATATTATTGTTACTACATTGTTTTATGTTCTATCCATCCAAATGTCCATCTTCTTTTTTTTTAAAACAAAGTTTGCAAGCAAGTTTAGTGTTATTTATTTATTTATTGGCCATGCCACGTGGCTTGAGGGATCTCAGTTCCTTGACCAGGGATTGAACCTGGGCCACGGCACTGAAAGCCCAGAATGCTAACCACCAGACCACCAGCGAACTCCCAAAACGTCCATCTTCTAAATAAGAACATAAACTCCTTAGAGACTGGGTCTTATTCATCTTTATATCTCTGGTGCCTAGAACACAGTGAATGCTATTTAAAATTTTGAATGACTATGTAAAAACATGCATGAATGAATGAATTAAAATGAATAGTGTTGGTGGTTCTATAGTCCTTTAAAGGGCAGGAGAGTGGATACGCATTATTTCCTGTAGTATGTTTTATAAAATTCTAGTTTAATGAGATAATCTATGGCAAACTAAAAGCTCTTGAGTCCAACAAGATTGTAAAATTTGAAGAATCTCCTCCAGAATATTCTCAAATTGAATCCAAGAAGTCACAAAGCAGAGACATTAAAAAATTTTTTTTGTTGGGACTTCCCTGCTGGCCCAGTGGTTAAGACTTCATGCTTCCAATGCAGGGGCACGGGTTTGATCCCTGATTCCGCATGCTGCATGGCCAAAAAAAATTTTTTTTGTTGAATGAAAGGTTTTCCAAGTTCACTGGACTACAGATACCTCCTTCTCTTCTTCCTCCTCTTTCTGTTCTCCCTCCTGCCTTCACCTTCTCCTTCTTCTTCTTCCCTTTTTACGTAAGAGGAATTAACATCCCTCCAAAATAATCACTATACAAATATAAACTAAGAATCATAGGCCCAAAATGATACCTCTTCTGAGTACTTTAGATACTGTCTGTAGGCAGAGACCTCTCCAGGAGGTATCTTCAAACTGAGATTCCATATGTCTAGACAGAAGACACCTCAGTGGTTCAGAGGTTTGGTCTTGTGACAGCCCTACTCTGAATCATTTGTCATGTTCTTGAGAGTCTAATATAAGCTTTGATAGCGTACCTTTTTCCAATGGTTGGAAGATTCCAGAGAATGTTAAAAACAACAGAGCTGAAGGATTAGGTATGCAGGTGAGGCACAGTCTTGGTAGCTGCATCAAACACTAGGAATGTTTTATTGGAGAAGAGAGGCATGCACAAAGCTCTGTGCATTTTCTAGTCTGAACAAAACTGAAGAAATCACAAGTCAGCTCTCAGCACTGACTCACAGTCCCTAAAATGGTGAGGATGGAAAATCACTGCTCTGAGTAGAAACAAAATGAAATATTTCTGAACACCTTTCCCTGACAGGTTTAAAAAAGCAAAGGAAGCAAAGGAAGGGGGTTGCTGGCTGTGAAAAGTCTTGGATGAATGTATTGAGAGCAGTTATTTTAGTGGTGCTGGTGATAAAAATTAAATGGGGACCTTATGGGAGATGTACGTTTCATAGGAATGTGTTGGGACAAATGCAGGTTTTTAGAGGCACTCTCAGAAGCTGGGCAAAGGTGGCAAAAAATACAAAGTCAGAAGAGGGACAGGGTGAGAGGAGGAGGGAGACCAGAAAAGACACACTTTGCAAAAGCAGAGGAGATCACATTTAAGGATATCTGGGACAGACAGCCTGTAAAATACTCAATTCTAGCAAAACAAGGGGGCAGGAGTTAGATAAGAAGGAGGAATTAAGGGAAGGAGAAAGAAGGAAGAAAGACAAAAGGAGGAAGAGGAATAGAGAGGAGAGAATTCAGAAAGAACATAAGGTAGAGAGGAGAGAGAGGAAGGCATGAGTGTGTATCACTGCAAATTAATAAGACACTGCTTAATAAAACTGCAGAGACCCTGGGGGGGGTCACACAAACCTGGGTTAGGGATCAACCTCTGCTAGTTAGTAATTGTAGACCTTAAACAAATACATAAATTCTCTGAATATTTGTTTCTCTTTTTTTTGAAATGGGGATAGGAATATCTATCTCACTGAGTCATTTTATTATTTAAATTAAATAATGTTCATGAACGGTCTAGTACCAAGCCTACTGTATTGTTAGCATTCACGCATAGTTACTTAAAAAAAATTAGTAACATAAGTATCTAGGTAAAAAGTGGAGAAGGTCCATTTCCTTACCATAATGAGTTCTAGGCATATATGTTAGCTTATATTATGATTATTTTTAGTAAAATAGTGTCATCATTAATTATTTCAGACAAAGATAATCTTTTGCCTTGTGCCTGTGTATATGATATTCTGTAGAACCTTAATCCTGTTGGTAGTTCATGAAGAGGCTCATTGATTATATCATCTTTATCTAAATCTGAGTAATGGTTTCAAGAAACAAAAAAACATTCTGACTAGCCTTGGCCAAGGGGATTGTAAGTATGATAGAGGGTTGGGCAGGGAACTGAAGTTCAACAAGGGCTGCTAGGTCTCTCAATGGTCCAGAACCAGACACTAAGAGGACCTCCAGACAGAGCAGGTTTTACTCTGGGTGGGCACAGTTTCTCACTGTGTCTGCTTTTCTTTAAACACACCAACCCTCTCTACCTCCAGATGCAAGTGGACTGAACTCTACTGCTCTGTCTTGGAGATGGCCATAGTTCCCTAATGTTTATAAGCACCATTCACAAAAGAGTCCCAGTTTGATGGTGTCCCAATTTCCTACCTTCAGGACAGAGAACATGATCTTCCCAGCAAGAAGAAGGAAACTTGCATCATTTAAAAAACTTGCATCATTTAAAAAACTCCATTAAAAAGTGGAGGGCATAGGGAAAAGTTCTTGGGAATGAGTCAGATCTCTGAAAAAAAACTGTTTGCTCTGAGTTTTTGGTGCGTCATTATACCTATTTGTGTATTAAAGACATCAAAGCATCTACACAGAAATCTGTTCATCATTGTTTAACTCAGCCTTTATAAAACTTCTTTTCCCAGAGCCTTTTATTAACATGAGAACAAATGATGGAGCTGTATGGGATTTCACAGGACATGTGGGATTTTAGAGCCAAGGGGTAGGAGGCATAGAAACCTTAAACATAGATGGGCCATAATGATCAGTGGTTCTACGTGGTCCCATTTCACAAGTGAGGAGAACTGAGACTCAGAGAATGAAAATATCCTAGGTCACATAGCTAGGGGGTGGCAAACTGGTACCCAATTCTCTGAATCCCCAGTTTAGTACTGTTCTTTCACAGCCTGCTGATCCCCAAGGGCTGCCATTGTTGACGTATTATCAGTTAATCTATGAAGCTGGCTGCCACCTGAACCCCTAACCCATTAAGCCCTCAGGATTGGCATGTTGAGATTGGATTTTTAAAAAGGAGCCAATGGAAAAAAATCACATTTAATTCACTTGGCTGGGGCACAGCTATTCTATAAAGTGAAGGATGCCTGGAGAATGAACCCAGTATGATGCTCTTCCAGACTACAATGTCTTCAGCTACGCTATTCATTAAAACATTTTTAATTCCTCTGAGACAAGTTGGTAGCAATTATCAATCACCAGTGACGTTTTATTGGATGGATTCAGAGATGAGCAAGTGAAAAGTACTAGAATGTGGCTGAACTCACTACCCAGACCACCTTCTTCTCCCAATCAGTCCACCCCTATATATAAACATTTCAATATCCTGGCTTCTTAATTTTGTTGTGAGTTTTGATCATAAATCTTTAAATAAATATGCTTCAAGATAAGCCAGTAAAAGGCAATTAGATGTTTCATTTGCAGCCAAAGTATAGTTATTTTGCAGAATTTGGCTGTTTAGCAGAAGACGTTTTGAGATATAAGATTAAGATAACAAAGAAATTAGTCTGTACATGCTCAATTACTTCATGTGATGCTTTGCCTGGATCCTGCTACCTTCAACTTTTCTTTACTCTGTTGCATGATTTGGCTCTCAAAAATACATGCTTGACCACATAAAGAGTATTGGGACCATCTAGCCTCATTGTAGAAGGGCTCATGAATGTTATTTCAGTCATTTGTAAGACTAAACAGAAAGCTGGTTTTACTGGGATCTAGCTCTAATATGTCTTGCTTTTAGTAATTGGGCTTCTGCTTTATTTTTCTGATTGGATGTCCATCTTATATTTAAATTTGAATAATTCAATTACATTTTTGCTCTTATGTGCCTGAGTCCCAGCTTGTATAACATGCCAGGTAGTGGTGTGGTTCTGCCATTGGAATTAGACACTTGGATTTGAATCTTATACTAATATTTGCTAGCTTTGTGACCTTGGGCAAGTTAACACAACCTAACCTAGACTCAAGTTTTCTTTTTTGAACAACGGGGCTGATTATTTCTACCTTAGAGAAGTTAAAGATAGATGTTTCATATAAAGCACTGTTGTTCTCTCTATATATTTAAAGATGCTAATTACTCATTTCTGTACTATTTTAGGTCTTTGAAATTGGATATTTGTTTACCTTTTTTCCCTCTTTTTCCTCATCATCATACTCCACCTATTCTTTGGTACACCTGTCTACCACCTCCACCTAGACCTCCTGTACCACAGGGCCACAGATCCTCTGGAAATGGGTTATTTATTCTCCATACTCACTGATATTTGCCTTCCACTTCCTTTCAGTGGAATGAGTCTGTGTCTGCTGACTCCACTGATGATGTCTAAATTTCCAACCTTAAAACCTTCCAATCTGATGGTACCACACAAACCATATGCCATTGTCTGAGAATATAGAAACTGGTTGTCTCATAAAACATATACCAAGATTTTAAGAAAACAGAATTGATAAATATAATGTTTATGTTATCTGTGATCCATTTTCAAAATACAGTTACGTATTCAAATCAGGCAATTTATACCTTCTATTCAAGTTTTTCAGCAATTAAATTATTTGAAAAATTCTCCCATGATAAGATCAGGGAGCAGATGCAGGTACTATACAAGTCACTTCCACAAGTCTTTGAAATAAACAATAAACAGGCAAAATATATGTGGTTGAGAAGTCCAAGATGAAGGTGCTGGCAGATGTGGTGTTTTGTGAGGGCCAGCTTCCTGGTTCGCAGATGACTGTCTTTTCCCTGTAACCTTACATGGCACATGGGAGAAAGGATCTCCTTGGAGTCTTTTTTATAAGGGTACTAAGCTCTTTCATAAAGGCTCTGCCCTTATGACCTAAATCACTTCCCAAAGGACTTACCTTCAAAACACCATCACATTGGGGATTTAGTTTCAACATAAGAATTTTGGGGGGACACAAACAATTGTTCTACAGCATTGTGGAAGTAGTTAACCTCAGGATTGCAAATTAAAGCATTCCCGTTTTGATGAAAACAGGTTACTTTCAAATGCAATCTGAATGGTGTGGTCAACGAAAAATAAAAAAGAAATAGTATAAGACTTTTCAATTTCATACCTATGGGATGGTAGAGGAATGATGCTGGAGGAATGGTAGAATGTAAAATAATAATTATTCATTAATGACAGGATACAAGAAAGGAGAATGGCTAAAGATTTTGACCCAGGAGCCTATGATGAGGAGATGAATTTTGTGTATGTGATTGAGGACACTGTCATACCATGAAGGCATCAATCTCCAAAATAAAACCAATACACAACTGGTATGGTATTGAGTGCTAGAAATATGAAAAGGAGTCAGTATTTGCCTTCATTTTCATAAAGCCTACAGTCTAATGAAGAAGACAAAAATTCAGTTGAAGTAGGAGTGAATGCAGAGGGATCACAGAGGTCAGAGAAACGTGCACTGATAGTAAAGAGGAGGAATCATATCTGGCACACACGATAAGATATGGGAGAGGGTAAATGTCACTGAAGAAAAACAATAAAGGATCAATAGTCATCTTCATAAGGTGGCAAGAGGATACTCCAAGAACAGGGGACAATTCTAAGGATAAAGGAAACTTCGGTGAAGATGATAAAACCGAACAAACAAAAAGTCCAATTTTCACTAATTTACAAAAGGCTCTATTGTTCCCAGAGCTTTATTCAAACTATTTGAAACTAACTTCTAGATCAATGCTACGGTAGCAATCCAAGACATGGTGTGGGTTGAAAATATAAATTGCCTCAATAAATGCTGGGGTGGGAGGGGTGAAAACATAGGTTATTAAGGGAAACCATGTCTCTGGAACATAATAGGCAAGGTATTCATGGAGTCAGCTGAGGCCATGGGTACTTTACCCAAATGATCTCACTTAATCCTCACAACAGCCCCATGGCAGATGTGGAAGCTGAACTAAGAAACAAAATAATTCACTCAGAGTTAAGAAATTAATACTAATCAATGGTGAGAGCCAGTCCAGGTCTGTTGGACTCCAAGGTATTTTTCCTGTACAATGATATTCCCATGATGTCCCCTAAAATAACTGGAAATACTGAATGAGGGAGAGAGAGCGGGTGGAGAAAGACATAGAGATGAGAGGGAAAGAGAAAACAAGTGATCTTTATTATGGTGTTTATCCTGTAGTTAATTTTTGTAATATTCCTTTTTAGTGTCAGTCCCTCACATCCAGTTGAGCCTCCCGAAGGGAAATGCAACTCATATTTTTGTTGAGCCTCATGAGGCCTGGCATGTGGTAATATTCAATATATTGATAAAATAAGTAATTAATAAAATAAGTGTAAAGATGTGTATAAATGTGTTATCAGAATTTCTACATATTTTTGACTTGGAATTAAAAATTGTGTCCCTAAAAAAACAAAGAGAGAGAAATCATGTCTATTTTGGAGAATGACCTTTTGAAATATACATCAATAAAGATAGACATGTCATTTTACAAACTATTTCTCAATGTGCCTTGTGGATAATGCCTGGGACATTATAGAAAGATTGGATGTCGTCATAATACGGAGGTTGGTCTTTCACTCCTGGAAGAACTAGTCAGTTATGGTTCCTAATGTGAACTTTTCATCACTGAGCTGAGACTATAATCTTTGATCCACTGAATATTATTCATTAACATACTTCAAGTATTTGATCAACATTGAACAATGCCTGAATGCAAGTCTGAAGTCTTTGAGAATCCATTCTCAGGACACAAGTCCTTCAAGAATAATAGAGCTTTCATCCATACCACTCCTCTTATATTGGTCCTTCAGTGTCACCATGACCTCCACTTTGGTAAATCTAATGAATGAGACTGGAGCAAAACTGTCTGACCTATCAGCATAATTTGACACAGGGGATCGCTCCTCCCTTTTAGATACATGCTCTTCACTTCTCTTCCCGAACATCATACTCTTCTGGTTTCTTCCATGCTCACTGACTCCTTAGTCCTTCTTAGTCTCCTTGGCTAGCTCCGCTTCATCGCACTGACTACTTACGTTCAGTGTATTTCCAGGCTTAGTATTAAACATCTTCTTTGTATCTATTCACTTCCACATGACTTTGAATACCATGTATACTTCATAACTCTCAAAGTCATCCATTTAATTCTGAAAATTAATTTATGTCTAATAATGTCTACTGAACGTTTCCTTAACTTGATAACAGTCATCACAAACATGAAAATCCAAAACTGAACTCTTGATCTACTGCTTTTCTACCTCCAAAACTATTCCACTTAGAGGCTTTCTTGTCTCAGTTAATGGTAACTCTATCCCTACCTTCTCAGACCAGAAATCCTAGAGTCATTTTGAGTCTTCTCTTCCTTTCAAACCTCATTTCCAATTTGGTAGCTAATTCTGTTGGTCTTACATTTGAGGTTATATCCAGAATTTAATCACTCCTCACTACCTCCACTGCTACTCTTATGATTCAAGCCACTCTTATCTCTCACCTGGACTATTACAATAGCCTCGTAACTACATTTCTCTTTCTACCCTTACCACCCTTCTCCCCTCAATGCTAAACACGGAATCCAGATTAGTTTTATTCAAATGCAATTCAGATAATGTCACCCCTTTGCTCAAATCCTTCCAACAATTGAGTCTTCATGTCATTAAGAGTGCAATGGCCTACAAGACCCCAGGTGACCTGAGATTCAAACCTCTCTGATCTCAACTCGTTTTCCTTACCAGCCATAATGACTTACTTGATTTTCATTAAACATCAAGGAACATGTATATCCTGATACACTGAACTTGTTCCCTTTGCCTGGAATATTCTTCTGGATATGTCACACATACTACCTTGATATATTTGCTTAAATCTCACCTCCTCTTTGGTGCCTACCTTGGCCACCATATTGTAAGTTGTATTCGTTACTCCCTGAACTCTCCATTCTTATTCCCTACTTTATTTTTTTCTATGGTATTTTTTACCTTCTAATACATTATATACTCTAGTCTATTCTTTTTATTATAGGCCTCCCAATAAAATGCAAATTCTATGAGGACAAAGACTTTGCTTTTTGTACTGTTTTATACCCTGTGCTTAAAACTGTTATTGTAACATCCATAGTGGGAGCTCAATAAATGTTTGTTGAATGAATGAATGAATAATATAGATCCTAAAGTTACAGAGTGTGCTAGAGGCAGAAGTAATCTTAGGAATTATCTAAGGTAATTTACTTACATTTTTTTACAGATGAAGAATCTGAATCTTTGAGAAATAAACCGACTCATCTGAAATAGGAAATAGTTCTCCTAGTATATAGTTCAGATTATCATTTTTCTTGCCGTGACTACAGAGTCAGGTACAATGCTTGGCTTGAAGCAAGTGCTCAGTGAGTCTCTTTTGAATGAATGGGTCCAGGGTTCTTTCACTACACCATACTAACAGCCTTAACTTGTAATTAGGTGGATCTATGGGAAGTAGTTGGGTGCAATAGATTACTTCCAAAGTTTATTTCAACTATAAATTTCTATTGGATGGGCATTCTAAATAACTTGCTAGTTATTATATAATCATACTTTCTTCTCTCCCCCATACTTCTCCTTACTCCCTTTCCAATAGTTGTGCACAACTTCCACCTCCTCTCCTGAAAACGAATATAAAAATCTCTCTCTTTGGACCGTAGAATAAATACCTTCTAAATAAAGTACGAAAATTATGCATTCCTAGGTACCTGGACCAGATTTTTGGCCATGGGTGGCATGATTTGGGAGAATTTGAGGTGATTTTAGTTAGCTCATATTTATATACTATTTTAATTCCTAAAATCCCATCTTTAACAAATTATCACATTCTCTTCTTCTTAAGCTTCTTTTTTTAATGCAAAGAAAAAGAAGTTCATTCACTCTTTCATTCAACACATTTTAAAATATCTAATAGTCTTTGTGTGATAACATTGACCATAACAGACATAGCATTGTCTTCATGAAGTTTACAGCCCAGAGAAAGGCAGATATTAATAAAATAATTACACAAAAACATTACTAATTTAAAACTGTGGTAAGTGACTTAGTGAAAATTACAGGTTGCCATGAGAATATAGAACTACTCTAGGAGTGAAATGGGTCATGAAAAAGCCACAATGAAGCTAAGACATGAAAGGTAAAGAACATTAACTAGGAAGGTTTTTTTTTTTTAACATCTTTATTGGACTATAGTTGCTTTGCAATGGTGTGTTAAGTTTCTGCTTTATAACAAAGTGAATCAGTTATACATATACATATATCCCCATATCACCTCCCTCTTGCGTCTCCCTCCCACCCTCCCTATCCCACCCCTCTCGATGGTCACAAAACACCGAGCTGACCTCCCTGTGCTATGCAGCTGCTTCCCACTAGCTATCTATTTTACATTTGGTAGTGTATATATGTCCATGCCACTCCCTCACTTCATCCCAGCTTACCATTCCCCCTCCCTGTGTCCTCAAGTCCATTCTCTATGTATGCATCTTTATTCCTGTCCTGCCCCTTGGTTCTTCAGAAACTTTTTCTTATTTTTGTTAGATTCCATATATATGTGTTAGCATACAGTATTCGTTTTTCTCATTCTGATTTATTTCACTCTGTATGACAGACTCTAGGTCCATCCACCTCATTACAATAACTCAATTTCATTTCTTTTTATGGCTGAGTAATATTCCATTATATATATGTGCCATGTCCTCTTTATCCATTCATTTGTTGATGGACACTTAGGTTGCTTCCATGCCCTGGCTATTGTAAATACTGCTGCAATGAACACTGTGGTACAAGATTCTTTTTGAATTATGGATTTCTAAGGGTATATGCCCAGTAGTGGGATTGCTGGGTCGTATGGTAGTTCTATTTTTACTTTTTCAAGGAACCTCCATACTGTTCCCCATGGTGGCTGTATCAATTTACATTGCCATCAACAGTGCAAGAGGGTTCCTTTTTATCTACACCCTCGCCAGCATTTACTATTTGTAGACTTTTTGATGATGGCCATTCTGATTAGTGTGAGGTGATACCTCACTGTAGTTTTCATTTGCATTTCTCTAATGATTAGTGATGCTGAGCATCCTTTCATATGTTTGTTGGCAATCTGTATATCTTCTATGGAGAAATGTCTGTTTAGGACTTCTGCCCATTTTTGGATTGGGTTGTTTGCTTTTCTGATATTGAGCTGAATGAGCTGCTTCTACATTTTGGAGATTAATCATTGTCAGTTGCTTCGTTTGCAAATATTTTCTCCCTTTCAGAGGGTTGTCTTTTCATCTTGTTTATGGTTTCATTTGCTGTGTAAAAGCTTTTAAGTTTCATTAGGTCCCATTTGTTTATTTTTGTTTTTATTTCCATTTCTCTAGGAAGTGGGTCAAAAAGGATCTTGCTGTGATTTATGTCATAGAGTGTTCTGCCTATGTTTTCCTCTAAGAGTATTATAGTGTCTGGCACTATATTTAGGTCTTTATTCCATTTTGAGTTTATTTTTGTGTATGGTTTTTGGGAGTGTTCTAATTTCATACTTTTACTTGTATCTGTCCAATTTTCCCAGCACCATTTATTGAAGAGGCTGTCTTTTCTCCATTGTATATTCTTGCCTCATTTATCAAAGATAACATGACCATATGTGCGTGGTTTTTTCTCTGGGCTTTCTATCCTGTTCCATTGATCTATATATCGCTTTTGTGCCAGTACCATACTGTCTTGATTACTGTAGCTTTGTAGTATAATCTGAAGTCACGGAGCCTGATTCCTCCAGCTCTGTTTTTCTTTCTCAAGATTGCTTTGGCTATTTGGAGTCTTTTGTGTTTCCATACAAATTGTGAAATTTTTTGTTCTAGTTCTGTGAAAAATGCCATTGATAGTTTGATAGGGATTGCATTGAATCTGTAGATTGCTTTGGGTAATATAGTCATTTTCACAATGTTGATGCTTCTAATCCAAGAACATGGTAATCTCTCCATCTGTTTGTATCATCTTTAATTTCTTTCATCAGTGTCCTATAGTGTTCTGCATACAGTTCTATGGTCTCTTTAGGTAGGTTTATTCCTGGGTATTTTATTCTTTTTGTTGCAATGGTAAATGGGAGTGTTTCCTTAATTTCTCTTTCAGATTTTTCATCATTCATGTATAGGAATGCAAGAGATTTCTGTGCATTAATTTTGTGTCCTGCTACTTTACCAAATTCATTGATTAGCTCTAGTAATTTTCTGGTAGAATCTTTAGGATTCTCTATGTATAGTATCAGTCATCTGCAAACAGTGATGGTTTTACTTCTTTTCTGATTTGAATTCCTTTCATTTCTTTTTCTTCTCTGATTGCTGTGGCTAAAACTTCCAAAACTATGTTGATAATAGCGGTGAGAGTGGGCAAGCTTGTCTTGCTCCTGATCTTAGTGGAAATGGTTTCAGTTTTTCACCATTGACAACAATGTTGGCTGTGGGTTTGTCATATGGCCTTTATTATGTTGAGGTAAGTTCTCTCTACACCTACTTTCTGGAGGGTTTTTATCACAAATGGGTGTTGAATTTTGTCAAAAGCTTTTTCTGCATCTATTGATATGATCATATGGTTTCTCTCCTTCAATTTGTTAATATGGTTTAACAAATTGATTGATTTGCGTATACTGAAGAATCCTTGCATTTCAGGCATAAACCCCCAGTTGATCATGGTGCATGATCCTTTTAATGTGCTGTTGGATTCTGTTTGCTACTATTTTGTTGAAGATTTTTGCATCTATGTTCATCAGTGATATTGGCCTGTAGCTCTTTTTTGTGACATCTTTGTCTGGTTTTGGTATCAGGGTGATGGTGGCCCCGTAGAATGAGTTGGGGAGTGTTCCTCCCTCTGCTATATTTTGCACGAGTTTGAAAAGGATAGGTGCTAGTTCTTCTTGAAATGTTTCTTAGAATTTGCCTGTGAAGCCATCTGGTCCAGGGCTTTTGTTTGTTTCAAAATTTTTATCAGGTTCAATTTCAGTGCTTGTGATTGGTCTATTTATATTTTCTATTGCTTCTTGGTTCAGTCTCAGAAGGTTGTGCTTTTCTAAGATTCGTCTGTTTCTTCCAAGTTGTCCATTTTATTGGTTTATAGTTGCTTGTAGTAATCTCTCATGATCCTTTGTATTTCTGCAGTGTCAGTTGTTACTTCTACTTTTTCATTTCTAATTCTGTTGATTTGAGTCTTCTCCCTTTTTTCTTGATGAGTCTGGTTAATGGTTTATCAATTTTTTTTATCTTCTCAAAGAACCAGCTTTTAGTTTTATTGATCTTTGCTATTGTTTCTTTCATTTCTTATTCATTTATTTGTGATCTGATCTTTATGATTTCTCTCCTTCTGCTAACTTTGGGGTTTTTTTCTTCTTCTTTCTCTAATTGCTTTAGGTGTAAGATTAGGTTGTTTATTTGAGATGTTTCTTGTTTCTTGAAGTAGGATTGTATTGCTATAAACTTCCCTCTAAGAACTGCTTTTGCTGCATCCCATAGATTTTGGGTTGTCGTGTTTTCACTGTTATTTGTTTCTAGGTATTTTTTGATTTTTTATTTGATTTCTTCAGTGATCTCTTGGTTTTTAAGTAGTGTATTGTGTAGCTTCCATGTGTTTGTATTTTTTTACAGATTTTTTCCTGTAATTGATTTGTAGTCTCATAGCATTGTGGTCAGAAAAGATACTTGATATGATTTCAATTTTTAAAAATTTACCAAGGCTAGATTTGTGACCCAAGATATGATCTATCCTGGAGCAAGTTCCATGAGCACTTGAGAAGAAAGTGTATTCTGTTGTTTTTGGATGGAATGTCCTATAAATATCAATTAAGTCCATCATGTTTAATGTGTCATTTAAAGCTTGTTTTTCCTTATTTATTTTCATTTTGGATGATCTGTCGATTGGTGAAAGCGGGGTGTTAAAGTCTCCTAGTATGATTGTGTTACTGTCAATTTCCCCTTTTATGGCTGTTATCACTCGCCTTATGTATTGAGGTGCTCCTATGTTGTAAATATTTACAATTATTATATGTTCTTCTTGGCTTGATCCCTTGATCATTGTGTTGTGTCCTTCTTTGTCCCTTGTAATATTTTTTATTTTAAAGTCTATTTTGTCTGATATGAGAATTGCTACTCCAGCTTTCTTTTGATTTCCATTTGCATGGAGTATCTTTTTCGATCCCCTAACTTTCAGTGTGTATGTGGCCCTAGGTCTGAAGTGCATCTGTTGTAGACAGCATATATACAGGTCTTGTTTTTGTATCCATTTAGCCAGTCTATGTCTTTTGGTTTGAGCATTTTATCCATTTTCAGTTAATGTAATTATTGATATGTATGTTCCTATTACCATTTTCCTAATTGTTTGGGGTTTGTTATTGTAGGTCTTTTCCTTCTCTTGTGTTTCCTTCCTAGAGAAGTTCCTTTAGCATTTGTTGTAAAGCTGGTTTGGTGGTACTGTATTCTCTTAGCTTTTGCTTGTTGTAAAGGTTTTAATTTCTCTGTTGAATCTGAATGAGATACTTGCTGGGTAGAGTAATACTGGTTGTAAGTTTTTCCCTTTCATCACTTTAAATATGTCCTGCCACTCCCTTCTGGCTTGCAGACTTTCTGCTGAAAGATCACCTGTTAACCTTATGGGGATTCCCTTGTATGTTATTTGCTGTTTAGGAATCCGGTCTTCTCGTGCACCCAGAAACAATGGTCTCTTGACTGTTAGGCAGTTCCAGACTTTTTCCTGGACTCCCTCCCGGCTAGCTGTGGCACACTAGCCCCCTTCATGCTGTGTTCACGCAGCCAACCCCCATCCTCTCCCTGGTGTCTGACCTCCAAAGCCCGAGCCTCAGCTCCCAGCCCCCGCCCATCCCGGCGGGTGAGCAGACAAGCCTCTGGGGCTGGTGAGTGCTGGTCGGCACCGATCCTCTGTGCGGGAATCTCTCCGCTTTGCCCTCTGCACTCCTGTTGCTGCGCTCTCCTCCGTGGCTCTGAAGCTTCCCCCCCCGCCCAACCCTCATCTCCTCCCACGAAGGGGCTTCCTAGTGTGTGGAAACTTTTCCTCCTTCACAGCTCCCTCCCACTGGTGCAGGTCCTGTCTCTATCCTTTTGTCTCCAGTTTTCCTTTTTTCTTTTGCCCTACACAGTTATGTGGGTAGTTTCTTGCCTTTTGGGATGTCTGAGGTGCTCTGCCAGTGTTCAGTAGGTGTTCTGTAGGAGTTGTTCCACATGTAGATGTACTTTTGATGCATTTGTGGGGAGGATGGTGATCTCCATGTCTTACTCCTCAGCCATCTTGAAAGTCCTCCCAACTAGGAAGTTTTTAGGAGTGGGAAATTCTTCCAGGTGGAGGTGGACACCTATGCAAATATTCTGAAGGTAAGTGATGGGGAGGTGACAGCTTGGCTCAAATGAAAACCAATTACCAATTTTTTGGAAAAGAACAGAACAAATTGAAGACAAGGTTGCATATGTAACAGGGTCTAGATTTTCAGTCTTTAAGAGTAATGGGGAGGTTTTGAGATGGGAAAGAGTTGGTCTTCCAAATTAAATTATGTACATGAATATTTAAGTGATTTAGGTTTTCAGATAGAGAGACTTGTAAACAAGATGAGTTGTTAGTGGCTAAAATGAGAAACTGTTTTTGAACATTGATTTTATCTGCTTCAAAATTTCCCCAGATACCATTCCAAGTCTGTGTATACACTGGTATTTTTTAGCATTGCCACAACATATGCACTCATCTTATGACTTTTTTTCCCTCCTTTTATAGAATCTCAGTTTAAACAGATTTCCCTGTCATTGTTTTCCAGAAAGGCCTCCTAGTGTTTGAGCTTAAAAAAATGAGTTCAATCTTAGTTCAGCTTGAGGTTTCTGCACTAGTTCAAGTCAGTTCTTGATTTGCCTGAACCAGTTTCTTTTCCTTGGGCTATATTAGTCTTGCCTCGATCTGTTCTTTAGATGAAATAGAGTTGATAGTTTCAATTTCACAAGAACTCATATTAGAAGCTATTTCTCTTTTAAATAATAACAGAATTCCAGGCAAAGATGGTCAGGTGGCAAAGTTTCATACAGCTGTGAATGATAGGCTAGTACTGGAATTGATTCAAATGTTTAATTATTCGTTGGGGAAAGGTTGTCTGGAGGCTTCACACAAGAAAAGACTTTATTGATTTTTATTATTCAGGGAAGGTAATAATTTTGATATAAAAAAACAAGCTCCAATTCCTCTGTTAAGCAATAATGACAAAATGTTTGTCCAAATAATGCTAGCAACTGAGAAATCGAAGGGTCCAAAGAGACCCTCTTCTTTATTTCATGTCATCAATCTTGTGGTCTCCAAACCTGCAGGGAGTGTCCCAGTAACATAGGTTGCACTGAAGTTGTTTTTTTTTTGTTTTTTTTTTTGCGGTATGCAGGCCTCTCGCTGTTGTGGCCTCTCCTGTTGCGGAGCACAGGCTCCAAACGCGCAGGCTCAGTGGCCATGGCTCACGGGCCTAGCCGCTCCACGGCATGTGGGAACTTCCCGGACCGGGGCACGAACCTTTGTCCCCTGCATTGGCAGGCAGACTTTCAACCACTGCGCCATCAGCGAAGCCCTGAAGTTATTTTTGAAGTTGAGAAAAGATACACCAATTTCTTTTTTTTTTTGTATTTATGTCAGTATCAGACTAATATCTTTGACAGAGTACACTGTAATAACAAGCCCAGTAACTTCAGACATCAGCCTATATTTTTAAGGACTCTTGTGGTCCTATAGCAAACATAGGTCATAATCATATGAGGTCCAAGGTACGAGAAGATTAATATATATTACATATTGCGAGTGAACAAAAGCAAACGGAATTTACAGAGGGATTAAGAATAGATAAAAGATGAAACAATAATGTAACGAATAATCCAAAGTACTCAGAGGCAGCCTCATGTAAAGAAAAGAACATTTGCTGAGTGAATTGAGAACACCTAAGTTTTAGGTCTACTCCTGCTTCTAAATAGCAACATATTTTTGGGAAAACTACTTTGTCTTTTCAGGTTTCAGTTTCGGCAGCTGTAAAATGGAGTCAATAAAAAAAATATGTCTGAAGCCCTGTCTCAGATCTATGATTTTACAAAGATCATTGAGAAAATGATGGGAGGGTTTGGGAGCTATGACTGTAATTGGCTAGAGGGAAATTGGAAGAAGTAATGAAAAAGGAAACATCAGTATATTTCCCAGTAATAAGAGGAGAAGGAAGTGAAATGAGGGAATCAGAAGGCTAACTAGGAGGATGGATGGAGTTTGCAGTTATACAAGATTTAAGGTTGATTTACACATTTACACATTGATGCAGTATGGCTAGAAGTCTAAAGAAAAGGCATCAGCAGAATAGGTGTCTTTCTGCTTTCCTCTCATGAGTTTTCAATCAGATTTGTACACCATATATTCTTCCCCCCACTCCATATTTATGGAACATTCAATACAGGACAATGTGCCAAGTCCTTATCCCATGTAATCTTGAAACATAAATATTAATATCCTCACTTTATACATGGATATGTGAAATGCTAAGGAATTAAACTTGTGATAGAGCTGAAATGTCAATGCATATGCCATGAATAAATCCATAACTCTTTCCAGAACCAGGCAAGGGCTGGTTCTGTCCTGTTTGAAAGACCCTTGCTGGTCTGTACCCATGGCAAATGCTATGGATCATCTAGATCACTAGCTACTTTAGGCATGCAATCAGGAAGTCTTCAGTGAAAGATATATAAATCTGCATCAGATAATAGCTGAGATCATAAGGAACATTTAAGCAACTTTATCTTATACTGTACCCATTGATTTCTTAAATAAATTTTCCTATGCTAACTTTCCTGTGAAGGTTATAGGAAAGTGATAGTGGAAAACCCCCAAAGGAGACTTTCTTAATAATAAAGGGGGGGCATGAGTTAATGATCTTCATTGCAGATATGGTAGTGGGACTGGAAGAGAGGTGAGATATAGGGAATACAGGTTAAAGATGATTGAACGGAATTTAGTGGTTGATTGGATAAGAACAAATGAGGGAGAGGGAAAGTCAACAGGATTTTTTGACTTGGAAAGTGGGACAGATAGTACTTATAAACAGGAGGAATTCAGTGGTGTAGGGAGAGATCCTTTCCTTTACTACCCATTCTGCCTTATAAGCTGTTCATGCTTACATGCTAGTTTCAGCTCGTGATGATACATATGTCACCACTTTTCACTTTTCTGAATAAATCGAGTCCAGCCCTGCTCCAGACCACATTCCTGGCTTGGCCTGATTCACAAGCTCACTGAACCCAGAGAGTTACCCTAAAGCCTCACTTTCCTTTACTTGTTTAAAAATGCAAGCAAAGGAGGTTATCCACTGACAACTGAGTTGGGTCTGTACCTGTCAGAGTGAAATAGAGGTTGGCAATTATCCCAGAAATGTCTTTGTAGACCATCAGCGTAAAAAAAGTAGACCCTTAAATTTTACTTAAGTAATTTGAGTAAAATAAGATTTTTACTCACATGATTTAAGCCTTTGCAGCACACTTAAGAATGCATTTCCCCCTGTTCTTTAGTTTTCTGTATATTATATGAGATAATCTCTTCTGTTAGGGCTTTCATAGAGTACTTCCTGAGACTATCAGTCTTTAATCACTTGAGACTAGGCAAGTGTGGACAAGTTTAGTCATTTCTCCAAGGTTTCAGAGGATGTTCCCGGACTCCAAGTATTAGAATACGACCTTGCCTCCCAAGAAAGTGACTAGAATTCCCTGTAGTTAATATTGATACATTACATAAGAAAAGCACCTGGTTCTGTTCATTTCTTATTATTCTGAAGAGTGACAATGCCCAAGGATTGAAAAAAAGACTCCCATTATCATTGAACATTGACATGACGTCAAGGACTTATAGTAGGTAACAGTTTAAAGGAAGAGGAAAGGGAATAAGGAAAATCATAATAATATGGGTTCATGTGATTTGGGAGAACGAAAACAGTTTAAATTATTAAACTGTCAAGTTGTCACGATAGAGACAAACTCAAGTCTGGAACTGAATCCCTTTGTGGCCCTTGCCCAGAGAGTGGAGAGCACAGAAGGAAGGGGGGAAAGAGGTGGTTTTAAAATTCAAATGCTTCCTGTCCTGAGTGTGCCTTTCTATCATAATTCCCCAAAAGTCTGATAGCTAGTCTGTCTCTTTGAATTATAGATGTATTTACTTATTCTGAGAGCAGTCCTCAGGGCGAAGAACTATACAAGATTGGAAGCATGTTCTGGAAGAGAAGAGGAAAGGAAGACATCATGGCAGTGAAGAACATTAGAGAAAAAAAAAAAGGGTTGTTTTTTAGGTTGGCTTCTTCTCCAGAATAAGGAAAGAAGTATTCCTTTAAATGCCATGGGTTCGTGACATACAGGCCCAAAGTTATACTCCCACACCAGTACATGTTATAAAATGCATTTTGAAAACCTTGGAAACTAAAACCTAGCCACAGCAGGAGGCTTATTTAAGACCACAAAGCAGTCTATACAATAGGAAATATAGATGTATATACACTAATTCATATATATATATATATACACACACACATATATATATGTATACATATAATATGTGTAGATAGATGGATACCTAAATATCTTTATACTGATATATTGTATAACAGCACTTTCAGGGAACAGGACAGAGCTCTAACCACCAAACTGCTACCATGACAGCCTCCCCTACCACAAAGTATTTGTGATTCTGAAGACTTTTTCTGTGTGTCAGGAGTTGGAATACATGTATATCTGGAGAATCATCTTGAGAATTTGTGAAAAACTTTCTCCCTTCCAATCAAATAAGAGAAAAAGAGAGGATGGCAGAACACTCTATGACATAAATCACAGCAAGATCCTTTCTGACCCACCTCCTAGAGTAATGGAAATAAAACCAAAAATAAACAAATGGGATCTAATGAAACTTCAAAGCTTTTGCACAGCAAAGCAAACCATAAACAAGACCAAAAGACAACCCTCAGAATGGGAGAAAATATTTGCAAATGAAACAAAGGATTAATCTCCAGAATTTACAAGCAGCTCATGCAGCTCAATAACAAAAAAACAAACAACCCAATCCAAAAATGGGCAGAAGACCTAAGTAGACATTTCTCCAAAGAAGATATACAGACTGCCAACAAACACATTAAAGAATGCTCAACATCATTAATCATTAGAGAAATGCAAATCAAAACTACAATGAGATATCATCTCACACCAGTCAGAACGGCCATCATCAAAAAATCTAGAAACAATAAATGCTGGAGAGGGTGTGGAGAAAAGGGAACATTCTTGCACTGCTGGTGGGAATGTGAATTGGTTCAGCCACTATGGAGAACAGTATGGAGGTTCCTTAAAAAACTACAAATAGAACTACCATATAACCCAGCAATCCCACTACTGGGCATATATCCTGAGAAAACCAAAATCCAAAAAGAGTCATGTACCAAAATGTTCATTGCAGCTCTATTTACAATAGCCCGGAGATGGAAACAACCTAAGTGCCCATCATCAGATGAATGGATAAAGAAGATGTGGCACATATATACAATGGAATATTACTCAGCCATAAAAAGAAACGAAATTGAGCTATTTGTATTGAGGTGGATAGACCTAGAGTCTGTCATACATAGTGAAGTAAGTCAGAAAGAAAAAGACAAATACCATATGCTAACACATATATATGGAATTTAAGAAGAAAAAGAAAATGTCATGAAGAACCCAGGGGTAAGACAGGAATAAAGACACAGACCTACTGGAGAACGGACTTGAGGATATGGGGAGGGGGAAGGGTAAGCTGTGACAGGACGAGAGAGAGTCATGGACATATATACACTAACAAATGTAGGGTGGATGGCTAGTGGGAAGTACCGCATGGCACAGGGATATTGGCTCGGTGCTTTGTGGCCGCCTGGAGGGGTGGGATGGGGAGGGTGGGAGGGAGGGAGACGCAAGAGGGAAGAGATATGGGAACATATGTATATGTGTGACTGATTCGCTTTGTTGTAAAGCGGAAACTGACACACCATTGTGAAGCAATTGTACCCCAATAAAGATGTTAAAAAAAAAACAAAAAAAAAAACTTACTGTGGATGATCCTTTCTCTAAACCTTGTCATGTTTTTCCTCTTGGAATGATCTCTCCTCTCTTATTTGCCTGACCAATTGCTCCACCTAAAATGAATGAATGAATGAATGAATGAGTAAAGCAGTTAATGTTGTGAAATTATTTGCCATATTTCAGTATCATGTCTTAAGTGACTAAGAAACACAACATATAAACTAAATATCAGGCATTATAGAATTTTTTTTTTACCTTGACAAAGCTGTTTCAAAAAGGAAGGCACATCTCGTGTGTGTGTGTGTGTGTGTGTGTGTGTGTGTGTTTTTCCTGGAATATTTCCCCATGTTAACACAGCAAACATATGGGTACATCTCATTGTATATGAACACCCATTCAACACACGAATGTTAAGTCTTGAAACTGACATAAGTGTTAGTGAGTTTATGTCTATGGGTCTGATTTTCTATATTTCTCTTCACGGTTTTCATAGCAATAGATTTGCACCAGGATGATCAGATCATCTCCCTTTTTATTCTTTGATTGTTTGCTGTATGCTGCTTTTCATCCTTGTGTTATCTCTTGATGGTGGAAATGTAATTACCTGTCTTGTATTATTGTCAAATTGTAGTCACAAAAGTTTTATCAAACTGCAGCCTCAACCACTGAAGTTTTAACATGAGAATAATTTTTTTCAACTAGAGGTGGTTGGCTCTCTTTTTGATTTATTTATATAATATTTTCTAGCTTTATTGAGATATAACTGACCTATAACATATAGGTTTAATTAAGGTGTACAGCCTGATGAGCTGATATATGTATATATTGGGAAATGATGACCACAATAAGGTTGGTTAATATACCCATCACCTCAAATAGTTACAGTTTTTGGTTTGTGAGTGGTGAGAACTTTCAACATCTAGTCTCTTAGCAACTTTCAAATATACAATATAGTATTGTTACTACAGCTACTAGATTGTATATAACATCCCCAGAACGTATTCATCTTATACCTGCAAGTTTATACCCTTGGAACTTGGACAACTTTCACCCATTTACCACGTCCCCCTTACACATATGCACTGGGAAACCACCAACCTGATCTCTATTTTTGTGAGTTTGGTTTTTTTAGACTCCACAATTAAGTGAGATCAGACAGTATTTGTCTTTCTCTGTCTTATTTCACTCGGCATAATGACCTCAAGATGCGCTCATGTTGTTATACAGGGAAGGATTCCCTTCTTTTTAGGGTTGAATAATATAACCCATTGTATGTATCTTATATACATACAATGGATATAGATAGATATACATTGTTTTCCCAATTTTGTTTAGTTGACTGTGTGTTCTTGTAGTTCACTGAACTCCTTTAATAGAATTATTCTGAATTCTTTGTCAGACAGTTCATAGATCTCCATTTCTTTAGCATCACTGGTGTCATCTTTGCCTGATTCTTCATGATCTTTGATTCCTTGCATTGGTAATCTGTACATTTGAGTCAGCAGTCACTTCTTCCAGATTATACGGGTTTGCTTCAGCAGGGAAAGACCTTCAAAAGTCAGCTCAACTTGAGGTACTGCACAGGTCAGCTGTTGGCCTCCATGGGCAGGCAGTATCCCTATTTGGTCAAGGCCACTGCTCAGGCTCTGAGGTCAGGGGTAGGCTGGACTCCACAGCTAGGCTGGTTTCTGAGGCTGCCCAGGGTCACTGTTCAGGCTCCCTGCTTATGTAGGGCCAGTGGCTGCACTTAACACTTGGGCAGGGCTGCTGACTGCTGTGGGATGGGCTCCGTGGGTGTCCACGTTCTCTGGCCAGGCTTCCTGGTCAGGCAGGACTGGATGCTGTACTAAGCAATTGGACAGGGCTGTGAATTAGCTTCTTTGCCCAGGCAGGGCCATAGAACAGGCTCCATGGCTTGTATATCTTGTTGGCTAAGGACCCAAGATGGCAAAACTGCCAACTGAGCTCCCTGGTTAGACAGAACTTCCAGGTCAGCCCTGCAGGTGGGCAGAGCTGCTGACAAGGATCTCTGCTTGGTTGCCGCTATAAGCAGGAATGCCGTCTGCCAAGATCTGAGCACTGGGTGCTGTAAGACCTGACCCTCTGCTCTGCCTCTATCAGATCCCCAGTGGTCATGTCCTACAGATTCCCCTAGTGATCCCTGTGAGGTGAGACGGTGGGTCTCCTGAGAAGTGTCCCACAATGCTGGGGGAGCTGGATGTCCACCTTAGTCTCTCTTTTTTCCCACTGGAGAAACCATAAGCCCAGAGGGGCCCTCTCAATGTGGTGCTCTTCCAGCTGGGGAAGGGACAATGCTGTCAGTGTAGCTGTTCCTCTTACCCTTCTAATGTGGTCCTTCTAAGTCTCTGTGGTCCAGGAGGTGCTCCAGATTTACCCCCCAATTCTGAGATTTTCACAGTGGTGTCTTGTCTATGGATAATTGCTAGTTGCCCTTCTTGTGAAGGGGACCAAAGTCAGGAACAACCTATGTTGCCATCTTGATGACATCACTCCAGATCTCTTTTTAAAAATAATATTCTCTCTCCCTCCTTTCCTTGTCTCTATCACTTTGATTCATCTTTTCTGTGTTTTTTACTCTCTTTATCTCTTATTCCTTCTGTGACCTTTTCTGTTTCTCCTCATCTATTCTCAATACATTTTTCTTTTATTGTCTTTTGTATAAGATGTAAGAATTATAGCTAGTTTTTTTTTCACTTGTTTGTCTCTTTCTAATACATACAGACATTTTGAAAGACAATATTTTGCATCTGATAACCAAGCCCAACACCTTCCAATGATTAGTTTCCAATAAGTGTTGATTAAATGGCATTCCTGAGGTCAGAAGATCAAATTGGGCAACTAGTTCTGATAGTGTGTGAAATTTTTGAGCTGTGGTCCAGCTCATATCACTCTAAGCTGGTCATGCAAAATTATCTTCAATCCACTGCAAACATAATTTTTTAAGTTTTGGCATTTGCATGGTTTTCCCTGTCTCTGGAATACCCCACTTTCAGTTTTCACCCCACCTCCAGCTTTGCCTGTCTAATTCCCATCCTTTCCTAAGGTTTCAAAATAGATGTTATCTTTTCCAGATAGTCTTCTCCACT
This sequence comes from Delphinapterus leucas, assembly GCF_059928025.1. Lineage (NCBI taxonomy): Eukaryota > Metazoa > Chordata > Mammalia > Artiodactyla > Monodontidae > Delphinapterus > Delphinapterus leucas. The sequence goes on along the minus strand of NC_143134.1, from coordinate 109,369,312 downwards.
TTGTCTAAATCCTCATTACAGTAAAAAAAAAAAAAAAAAAACCTGCTTGGTGCTCATATAATATTCTGAACCTTTATCATCACAGTCTGTGAACAAAACACTGGGCTATTATGTTCTTTTCACTTGTCCTTATTTCCTATAAGGGACTAAACTTCCTGTAAATGTGGGTGTCAAAGAGGTGGTGGTGACTGTATTTGTTTGCTCACGAAATAAGTCAAAAATGTATCACACATTTGGCCTATAGAGAGCTTAACTATATCTGCAAAACGCATGAATAATTGTTAAATTACCAATGGTTGTGAATAGGTTGCTTACCTCTCTATCTGAAAATATACATCAGACCAGATGCAAAATGATCTCTCTGATCGTTCTACTCTCATTCATCTGCCTTCAGATGAGATTTCTTGTATTAATAAAGTATTATTTAGTTAGTCCATAGAGATTATACATAAGCCTGGATATACTTATGGAAGTGAGTCCTGCATGCGAGTACCATCTGGCAGGTACATATTTTTGAAAAAGAATTAAGAACTGTTAGATTACACAATGTGGTGGAAGTGTTTGATAGACATTCAGATCTCTATACATGGACAGGAATGTGGTTAGTGCTATATGTTATGAGGCCAAGTGACTAAGATTTTCTAAAATGTGGCTGGGAAGCACAGATTTTTTAAAATGTGGCTGGGGTTTTAGGGCTGATACACAGAACATTCCTAAATAAAGGCTTCATACAATTTATAAAACTGCCTGCTATTACTGAAATTTTAATGCTTACCCTACAGAGGACTGCCAAGCATATATATATACATATACATATGTGTGTGTATATATATATATATATATATACACACACACACATACATAATATATGGGAACTGACACTTATAAGCATACAGGTATTATTTTTTGATATTTTAGATAAAGATTAACCACATCATTTTTGCTATTCAATCTCACTTAATTCAGAGACTATGACTGATTTAATTAAAATCACCCGAGACATTTTTTAAAAAAGCACTACTGATAAGAAAAGCTTAATTCAGGTAATAATGTGGCCTCCAAATGCAGAGAAATAGAAAAAGGATGAGAGAGAGAGAATAATTCATTAACATATGAATGGATAAAATAATCCATCCACATTTGTATGTCCAGTGGAATGAGGAAAGGGATGGATATTGGTGAAGAAATGAACTGTGAGGTAAATTCCAATGTTCATTTATCCTTTGCCTTGATGCTAATGATCGGTTCTATAATGTCAGGATCCGCCTGACATTACATAATTAGTGAGTCAAGGTATGGGTATTCTTTACCTCCCAGGACTGCCTTTCAAATCTACAACTTTTAAATCCTTGTTGCTTCTTTATTAGTTTAAATACTACTTCTACTGTTGAATATTTTCCTTATTCTGCAAAAGGAAAAAATAGTTGTTCTCTTCTCTGTGGTTCCATAGTACTTTCCACTATTACTGTAGCATTTTCATGTTTCATTCTTTTCTAAAAAATTATTCAATCTATCCTGCTGGACTCTGAAGGTAAGGTTTAAATGCACAATTGAAAAAGGATGAGCAATTTATATTCTAAATCTGTTTATTGATAATTGAATGATTAAACTTTGTTCTACCCCTATAAAACTCTTGATAGATTAAGGCCCTGGGCAGATAATGTTCATTTGGAATGGGAGAGAGAAAAGAAAAATGATGGAGGTCAAAGAGAAAGAAATTAATACTTACTGAGATAATAATATAAACCATCACACTCTGGGGGTGTCTTGTATATCTCTTCTGTTTATATTTTCTGACAGCCTTATAAAATTATTTTATTATTCTTGTTTTACAGACGAGAAGAACAAATAAAGGCAAGTTTCAGGGCTTGGGGGAGGTGATAAGGATAAGCTGATGGAGAATGGGAAAGTGAGAAATAACATGAGAGGGAGTGAAGGGGAAAATAAAAGAGGAGGATATTGAAAACAAACTTTTCATGCAAATAGGCACCAGCAAATGTATTGCTGCAAAATAAAATATTGATAGCTATAGGAGAGGATTCCAATGATTAAGGTATCTGAAGCATATTTCAAAAGCTCCATTCCTTGACTACATGGACAACATGGCAGGCAAAAATCAATTTTGTATAAGCTAGAGCATGGATTGAAAATTGGCTGTCCACTAGTTGAATCCAGACCACTGTGGCCTACATCTTGCTCTAAAAGTTTAGATGTTTCAAATAAAACTTCAGTTGCTGGGTTTTCTTGAAGATGCAGCAATACCAGCCCACATTTCCATATGGTAACAATCACCTCGATAAGAGGATATTTGCCCCTTTAGATAAGGCATGCACTCTTCTGTTTGTCAATATCTTTACTAAACTTGAATAATTATTTATGTTGCTTGTGTGACTCCTAGGAGATTCTGAGTTTCCATTGGCTTCAAAATATACCTTTCAGGAATTAGGAGGATATTTGAATACCTGTGCATCACAGCCTGTAAGAGATATTGAGTGGGGGAGGTAAAGATAATTAAAATGTATGGTTCTCTCACGGAATCAGAGTCCAGCAGGCTAGATTGAATAATTTTTTAAAAAACAATGACATATGAAAATACTACAGTGAGTTAGTAGGAAGTGCTATGGAACCACAGATGAGAGAAATTGATTTTCCTTTTGCAGAAGAAGGAAAATATTCAACAGTAGAAACAGCATTTGAATTAGTAAAGAAGGAACAGGGATTTTAAAGTTGTAGAAGGACATTCTAGGGAGGAAATAGCAAACACAAGGCATATATGCAACTATATGGCACATATAAGAAAATATATAGCATAGGTAGCATGTACAGGCATGAAAAAATACACTATGTTGAGGGGGAAAATTGTAATAGAATGTGGCTATAGTATTAAGTTTAAATTGAGGGGAAGAAGTAATGATAAATAAGTCAATAAATTGAGATGAAACAAAGACTTCAAAGGTCCTTAAAGGTCATACTAACTCATTTAGACATTATTCTCTAAGCGGTAGTAGCCAATGGAAGGATTTGGGGGGATTGTATTGATTTAAACACTGTATTGGAAGGATTTGATTTTTGGAAGTGAGACATGAGTGAGATAAGAGGCAATCATAATTTGTACCAAGGTTGGCAATGATTAAAACAGAGAATACAGATTTAACAGTCATTTCTCAATTAATCTAACACAAATTAATTCAATGTAATATTAATCAATCCAATATAACATATATCAATCATACCATATGTGTCAGAAATCATGGTGGATACTGGTATTAGAATTCTGAATAAGCCCCATGCCATATCCATCACCATGTTGCTGAGACTCTAGTACAAAACCCAATAGAAGCAATGGGAATAGTTGAGACTGAAAAATGAGGAAGGTAAACAAACAAGCTTTCTTTAAAATTTAAATACTATTGAGGTCCTTTTAAGCACTCTAAAATCATACCTAACTCCATTGTTCTCCCAATTGAGGCCTAAGAAAATTAATGAAATATTGCATGTTTGGTTTAATAGTCTCAAGGCTTGATGGGAAATACAATCTCAAATGTGCCCTGTGATTAGTTCGAGAACTTCTGTTCAATTCAATTTTTCTTGCTTCCAATTTTTATCTCCAAATAGAACAAGTAGAAAGGCGTGTGAATATACATGTATATATGATCTTATGTATGATTTTCATGGCAATTTTGCCTTTATGTTGTATTTTGTTATCTAGTCTTATAATAATGTAATGGTTCTCCAAAACTGACGCCTTAGCTTGGAGGGCAGTGCTTTGCTGTGCTTTTAGAACTTTTTTTTTGCTCTTTATAGGCAAGAAATGTATAGGGGGATAAAGAAAGAAAAGAAAATAGAGTTTTAGTTTTTCATCAGTGATTACTTTTTGACCATATTTTCTTGTTTGTTTACTAGACATATGTCTCAAATCCCTGCCTTTGCAGTGTCTTCCTTACTACTTCTTTGTTCTTGGAAGAAAAGCTTTAAGGAAATGAAGACTGGATATGTGGGATGAAAGTTTCTGCTCTTTCAGCAAATTCTAATGCTATTTTGCTCCGAGCTTTGTGGATGGAAAATAACAGAAATGGTAGTGACTCATTATCACCTGGGTGTCAGGTAGGACTGGGTTTCAGGAGCCTATATACTTTCAGCTACATGATCCTAGCAAGCCACTTCTCATCTGTAGAGGGCAGTTGCCTCAGATGAGTAGAAGGAGGAGGTCGGATGATCTGTAAGGCAGCTCTGGGTTCATGTATAAGAATAATTTGAGAATTATATGGCATGTGGTTACACCCCTTTGCCAAAAAGGATCAAAAATCCCCAAGCCATTGTGTAAACAGGAAGATCCTCCTCTCCAAAAGACCCTGTTAAGAAATCATTAGCTGGTTATCTAGGTTAAAATGATTACTTTTCCCTAGTTTATATTAGTAAATTCTGTTTTTTTTAAGTGTACATATCTTGGGACTTCCCTGGTGGTCCAATAGGTAAGACTCTGTGCTCCCAATGTAGGGGGCCAGGGTTTGATCCATGGCTGGGGAACTAGATCCCACAAGCATGCCTCAACTGAGTCCGCGTGCTGCAACTAAGAAGTCCGTGTGCGGCAATGCAGATCCCACATGACGCAACTAAGACCCAGTGCAGCCAAAATAAATAATAAATAAATAAATAAATTAATTAATTAAGTAAAAAGAAAGAATTGGCTGAAATCCCAATTTTTCTTAAAAAAATGTACATATCTTGGGAATAACCGTCAGGGAGCTTTTAGCAATTCTCTCTTTAATTACATTTTCTTCTGATTACTGCTATAAAGCATAAGGATCCCTGGCTCCATAACTTTCTATGCCTCAGTTTTCTAGTTTGTAAAATGGAATTGATAATAGTATTTGTTGTGAAGACTGAATGGGTTAATTTATGAAAAATGTCCAGACCAGTGCCTGGCATATGTAACTGTTTGCTAGTAGAGCTATCATCCAAAAGCATAAAATGCCAACAGAAAGTGCCAATGCCATATAATCAGTTTGAGGTGCACAGTGGAGAGTGGTGGTCAGTAATGGGTTGTAGGCTGGGAGATAAATTCACTGATGGTCAAACTAGGATTTTGAAAGGTGATTCTTAGGGAGGGTAGAGATTGGATAAAGTAAGTAAAAGGAATTCAAACGATGCTGAATGAAATTAGCAACAGCCAGTCTTCCATTGTCTTCCATCAGTCCAGATAGCCACTACCAGGGAGCACGGCCAGAACCTAAAGATCAACAACAGCTGGATGAGCTAAGAGTCCCTCAAAGTTTAGCTTGAGGAATGTCTTTCTGCTCTAACTTAAAATGTTTTGCCTACTCAGAGTCTATGTCTCCTCCTAGATCATTTTTTCAATTACTCTTTTCTGTCATGTAAACTCCTGACTACTTCAGACAACGTGAATCTTTTCTTCTTTTTAAAATTTCAAGGCGTACCCAATAGAATAAAATTCAGTAAAAAGTTATCAGCTATTGCCATTGTCTTTTGTGCAAACGTCTCCTGCAATGAAGAATAAATATAACCTAAGAACTGGATTTGGGTAAAGTTACATATTTATCAATATGATACATAAATCTTAAGGAATTGGCCCATGTCCTCTAACTGGTAAATTCCAGAGCTTGGGTTTAAATACAGATATCTGGCACAAAAATCCATCCTGCCTCTTAAAATATGTAGGTACTCTTTGTAAAAAGTTGCCTGAAGATTAGAATAAACCTGGGTGTTGTTAGTTAGAAACATAAATTCTTGACTTGGACCTGGTGAGTCAGAATTTTTGTAGAGACACCTGGTTACCTACTTAGTGAACAGGCATTTCCATGTGGTTCTTATTATCAAAGAGGTTTGGAAATAGTGGGTGAAGTGGTGGGGAAGGAAAGGATGAACATTGCCATTCATTGAAAGGGACCTCGACGTGCCAGATATATCTGCCTCCGTGTCCAAATAAGCACATTGTGAAAAAAATATGTTTAAGTAACGATAAAAAGTATAATAAACCACTCCTGGGAGGGCAAAACACAAAGTGAGTCATAGAAATGACAGAGCCCATATATATATAAGACAGTCTTGGGAGGCTAAAGTCTCAGCAGACACTGGGGGCTTCCTGGATCTCTGTGATGTGGTCAGCCAGTTCCAGGAAACATAGCTCCTCTCTAGGGAGGTACAAGGCTTTGAACATCAGGGGTACAACTGCAATAATGCTTCCAAAGAAGAGTGTATACAAATGTATCCCAAGATAGTTTTCCAAGCGGATGATGGGGGTTGAAGGGAAGAGAGAAAGTCATTTTCAGGCCAATAATCACCAGTGCACAGCCGCTGTGAGCTCTGTGAATCACTGAGCACATATCAAGGAATAGCTGTCATGTGTCACTAACTGATTCGCACTGCGGATGGACTCCAGGGTACTCAGGGTCTATTTTGGGGAGGCCACAGCAGCAAAAGCCTGCTGGTGCCACTGTAGGGAAATCTCAGCCACTCTTGAAAATACAGGAAAATAAAACCTTAAGTCCCAGCACATTTTCCCCTGCTTAAGATTCACATTGCCTGTATTTCTTCTCCTCCATTCCCCATTCCCACTCTCTCCTCTCTCTGCTCCCCTCTTAGGCAACACCATCATTTTTCCTCTCACCTAAGTCTCTGGGCAATGCGTGCAACTTGGAGTGTCCCATATACCCAGAAAGAAAAGAATAAAACAAGAGTTAGTACACATATTGTATGTTTTTCTGTGAGTCCAGTGGCATAAAATCCTCCCAGATGCAATCACTTCCCATTTTTTTTCCATTTCCCAGCTGGATGTTGATATCCAGGGCTACCTTGGAAAACTTCTACTGAAGTTGGAAAATCCTCCCATAGCTATAGTTCTAGCGGTAGGCAGAATAATAGCACTTCTTTCCTTTCCCTTCAAAGACTTCATGTCCTAATCCCTGGAGTCTGTGAATATGTTAACTTCCATGGCATATGGACTTCACAGACATGATTATATTAAGGATTTTGGGATTGCGAGATGTTCCTGGATCATCTGAGTGAGCTCAGGGTAATTATAAGCATGCTTATAGGAGGGAGGAGAGTCAGAGTATAAGAAGGAGATATGACAACAGAAACAGAGGTTAGAGTGAGAGCGGGCTCGCTCATACAGGTCCATGAGCCAAGGAATGTGGACAGCCTCTAGAAACTAGCAAAGGCAAGGGAATAGACTATTCTCCAGTGCCCTCAAAAATAATGCAGTCCTGTGGACTTATTTTAGACTTTCAGCCTCCAGAAGATTTGTAAAAGAACACACGTATGTTGCTTTAAGACACTAAGTTTTGGTAATTTATTAGAGATAGCAGCAACAGAAAACCAATACAGCCCCAATGACAAAGAATACTCATATTGGATCAACGTGTGAGTAAGAAATAAACTTGTATTGTTTATTTATTCACTGGAATATTGGTGTATGCTTTTAAGAGTGGGTCATGTCATTGTAAATATTGTAAACTGTAGGCATGACACTTCATGATATCCTGAGAAGTTAAATGTTCACCAAATTGGATATTACTCAGTCTGGCTCCATTCTTATCTTCCCTGATCCTCCATTTTCTTCCCACTTTCTCATAGTTTCAAGTTCAACTAACTCTTATGTCCTCTTCCAATGCCTTTTACGACTATGTCAAGTTAGAATAAGTTTTGCTAAAGTATTTAAAACAGGCATGCACTTTCTTCTATGCAAAATAAATAAAGTGGATAAACATGGTAAAACAAATGGAGCATCTCAACACGGAATTACCAAAGAGACAATTTTAAAATGCAATTATCTGTGGTGCATCTGTACAAACACCCTCATTACCATTTTTCCAAGTTTCAACTTTTCCTTCTGGTGGACCACTTTTTCTTTTTTAACATCTTTATTGGAGTATAATTGCTTTACAAAGGTGTGTTAGTTTCTGCTTTATAACAAAGTGAATCAGCTATACATATACATATATCCCCATATCTCCTCCCTCTTGCGTCTCCCTCCCACCCTCCCTATCCCACCCCTCTAGGTGATCACAAAGCACTGAGCTGATCTCCCTGTGCTATGTCGCTGCTTCCCACTAGCTATCTATTTTACATTTGGTAGTGTATATATGTCTATGCCACTCTCACTTCATCCCAGCTTACCCTTCCCCCTGCCCATGTCCTCAAGTCCATTCTCTACATCTGCATCTTTATTCCTGTCCTGCCCCTAGGTTCTTCAGAACCATTTTTTTTTTTTTTTTAGATTCCATATATATGTGTTAGCATACGGTATTTGTTTTTCTCTTTCTGACTTACTTCACTCTGTATGACAGACTCTAGGTCCATCTACTTCACTACAAACAACTCAATTTTGTTTCTTTTTATGGCTGAGTAATATTCCATTGTATATATGTGCCACATCTTCTTTATCCGTTCATCTGATGATGGACACTTAGGTTGCTTCCATGTCCTGGCTATTGTAAATAGTGCTGCAATGAACATTGTGGTACATGACTGTTTTTGAATTATGGTTTTCTCAGGGTATATGCCCAGTAGCTGGATTGCTGGGTCGTATGGTAGTTCTATTTGTAGTTTTTTAAGGAACCTCCATACTATTCTCCATAGTGGGTGTATCAATTTACACTCCCACCAACAGTGCAAGAGGGTTCCCTTTTCTCCACAGGCTCTCCAGCATTTATTGTTTGTAGATTTTTTGATGATGTGGTGGCCCACTTTTATCAGGCTTTTGAATAGGTTTTGCTGGAGGCTGGGGTGGAGTTTAGGCAAGCCAATTGAAATTCTTTACATGCCAATATCATCTCTCTAAGCTGTTTGGTTCTGTATGAATATGGAGATAGAGGGGCTCATTGCAGAAGCCAGAATGCATTTTCAAAGGGTTTTACAATTGTTCCTATCCACCCCTTCACATTCTATTTTTATCTTACCTTCTGTAAGTATCTGTGCCAGTCAACGTAGGTTGGAAGCAATATACACCAAGGCTCTACGTAACAGCAGAGTTGCATGGTATGAAAAGCCAAGGCGCCTGAGTCCCCAAGGAACTGCTTAAAGATGAAATACCTGAGGCAGAACCCACATTTGAATATTTTTTAGAGTGAGAGCTAAGCTTTCATTGTGTCAAGTCACCAAGTTTTGGAGTTGTATATTTTAGTAGTTGTCCTGCTCTTCCCCACACAGCTGGGGAAAAACTGTATAGAGAATTGTTTGTATGGTCTAACTTTGTCATTGTAATATACAGGATGATCAAAGTGAAGTGACTTTCCCAAGGTCACATATATGACACTTGCCAAGCCAAGAATTTCCAAGTCTCTTGACTTCATTCAGATGCTTCACCCACATACCCAATATTTGATTCCCTCATATAACAATTTTCCATCATTCCCAGCCCTGAAGCAGCCAGAGAAATGTCTTCAAGCCTAGCTCACATAGCAATCTCTGTTGCATTGATTTTCTAGGAGATTTATGGCATTGACCTGATCTCAATGAAGAAACTAAATCCAATTCACTAAGGAATTACAAGCCTGTCTGATCAATAATCTATTTATCTCCTTCACTTTGCCATCTTTAGACACTCCAAACTTGTCATAGGAAATTGAAGGCATTTAAAAAATATAATTATGCAGCCTCAGGAAAGGTCTCCAACATCTCTGAAGATTTTCAATTGCCTTTGAGGAAATACTACCCTGGTTTGGGTAATAAAGATCACATTCTGGTCACCATCCAAGTATCTAGCCTGGGCTTATTAATAGAAATATAGTGTCAGGATAATAGGGTACATATAATTGTAGCCTTTTTCCACACTGGTGCTATTGTATTCGGGATATTGGGTTCAGTTCTGGGAGCCTTGCTTTAGAATCACCTGGTTGAACTGATGCATATCCAAAGGAAAGCAACCCAAGTGATAACGGGAGTAAACTATTTTGAAATATGAGGAATATTTGAAGATGTTGGATATTCTGTTGATGTAGAAACAAACTGAGGAAACTTGAAAGACAACCTTAAATAATCAAAGGCTGGTACGTAAGAAGAGGAGCTTATTCCATATATACCCAGATAGCAGACATAGAATATACTCAGACAATTTAGCTAGGATATTTTTGTTTGGTATAAGAACAACCTTTCTTATAATTGTAATTCTCGTAAAATAAAATTCCCTTTCATGGTAGTAGCCATCTGTATGCCATAGGAGAAATGTAAACCAAATAATCACCTCTCTGGAGTGGACTATGGATTTAAAATGGGAAGCAGTAGGATTAGGGCAAGCACACCAGATGCTGCTCCCCTCTGGCACATTGATGCAGCATCTAATCCTGCCTGTTGCTACATCCTCATTTACATTAGCCCACTTATCCTTGCTATTTTCTTCCTGATTCTTGGATTTCTGGCTACATACTATTACTGTGAGATGGGCTTCTGATCTCTTAAGAGCAGTGATGCTTGAGATCCCTCTCTTGGGCTCTTTGATCTATGATAGCTGGATCTGTTTTTTCCCATAGTTGTAAGCATGGGTCTACACGACACGTGTGTCCTGAATTCTTGAGTAAAAATGTATATGTCCTCCCTCCAAATTATGTAAACTTAGTGTAGTGGTTGATACAAAAATATGAAAATAAACATGAGGTATTATATTTATTCTACAAAGGTTTTACCTTCATACTTAGTTCCTTCTTATTGCACACCATTTCTGTTGTCTGTCGTTGTCACTTTCTTGACTAATAAGAGTATAATCTTGGGCTTCCCTGGTGGCGCAGTGGTTAAGAATCTGCCTGCCAATGCAGGGAACATGGGTTCGATCCCTGGTCCGGGAAGATCCCACATGCCATGGAGTAACTAAGCCCGTGCGCCACAACTACTGAGCCTGTGCTCTAGAGCCCGTGAGCCACAACTACTGAGCCCACGTGCTGCAACTACTGGACTAGAGCCAGTGTTCCGCAACAAGAGAAGCTACCGCAATGAGAAGCCTGTGCACCACAATGAAGAGTAGCCCTGGCTCACTGCAACTAGAGAAAGCCCACATGCAGCAGTGAAGACCCAACGCAGCCAAAAAAAAAAAGGATCACCTTTACTGCTAGATTAGCCATCCTAAAAACTAACTTGGATCAGTTAAGTCAGCTACTCAAAACTATTTAAATCCATATCCTATCTGATCCCAGTTTTTCCTACCACTCCTCCTCTTGATATACCCATTTCTTGTACTTATCATTCTGTACTTACCAGGTCCTAAAGCAGTGGTTTTCATATTTGATGAAACATTAGAAGCACACGGAAGGCTTATAAACCAGATTTCTGGGGCACATCCTAGAATTTCTGATTCAGCAGGTCTGGGGTAGGGACCAAGAATTTGCACTTCTAATGACTTTCCTGTGAATGCCAAGGTTACTGTTTTAGAGAGGATCAACTGGTCTAGACTGTAAATGTCTGGTATATAGGGCCTATGATATCTAATAATAAGATTTCAATGTTAATTACATAGCATTTTGAGCTATGTAATTCTCCATCTGGAGGGGGGATTGTCTTATGTATTATAGACAGTTTAACAAGATCCCTAGTCTTTACTTACTAGATTCCAGGAGCACCCCTCTCCAGCTGTGATAACCAAAATATCATCATACATTGGCAGATGCCACCCTTCCCCCAGTTGAGGACCACTGGATTAGAGGATACAGAAATACGTGATTCTTTTTGTTGTCAGTTTTCACCCTAAGAAAGTTATACTCACAAAGATAACATCAAGTAAGAATAATATTTTGTTAAAGCAAGTGTTTATGCCATATTCATTCCAACATGGGGCTCCTGTAGAGCCAGTTGAAGCCCACAGGGTTCCACCTCACTGCAAGTCAATTACTAGATCTTGAAACTTTACCATGATATGGCTAGCTTCATGGTACAGGAATCTAAGCTATGGTCAGTCCACTTATGTGGTGTTGCTATAATTGGGCACAACCTGCTTGCCTGGGCCCCCAGACGGAATTCTCTGTCCTTTTAAATAACACCAATTGCACAAATTTGGGAGGGCAGTAAAAGATACAAGCATAAAAAGGAGCATAACAGTTTAATACACAGCAATTCTGTCTAGCTGTAAACACGGTCCTATGTGTTTCTTGCGATCTGACAGACTTCTACTTCCTCTCCTTGGAAAAGAATGAAAAACAGGTAGACAAAGAGATGGTGAATGCTTCCTTCTCTGATTTCCCCTTCCCCAATGTTTTATACGAACAGATATTCTGTGTTTGTTGAATGAATAATTGAATGAACAAACACAAATAAATGAACGCTATGGAGGAAGCCTGTATAATGTTATCTTGAGAGTGACGGTCAAATTGAAAATCCTGTTTTTCTATGAACATACTGTCTGACTTCTCAGAAATGTGTCACAATTTGCTTAAATACAAATAAAAGATTGAAAACTGACTTCCTATAAGTACTTAAATTATGAATGTGTGCCAGGCTCTGCGTTAACTATTTTCTCATTTAGCTTTACAAAAGCCCTATGAAATTAGTATTAATGCCTGTGTTTCACTATGAGAAGAACAAAGCTCAAAGAGGTGGAGACTTGCCTAAGGCTGAGCAACTGGTTAACAGCAGGAACAAAATCTGGGCCAACATTTTCTGGTTCCAGTTGATTGTTTCACCCACCATAAAGTCCTCTGCGATCAATACCACTGAACAATACACACTTTCCCACATGGCTGGGCTTCCTCCACTCTGACGATACGTTACTGAGTTAGCTCCAGCTCTGATGATGACAGCATTTGTGCTTCTTGATTCAGGCTTAGATTGACAGTCCTCCTTCCCACTGAAATCTCTAGAAAACACAAGTACTGCCAGTGCCTTGAAACACATCAAAAGACATGAAACCCCAAATTCTACAGGTCTGGAAAGTTCAAAGTGTGATTCACAATCACTAATAACAATAGCTGGGACTTACTTATTGAGCACTCCCCACCCTCCAGGCACACCCCCAAGACTTTTATGTCAATAATTCCTTGTGATCCTGGGGACAAGTCTGTAAGGCAGGCCCTGTCACAAGCCTTATTTCAAATGAGGATACCAAAGTTCTGTGTGGTGATACTATCTTCATTTTACAAAGGCTCAGGGTAGGTGAGTCACTTATTCAAGGTCAGAGACAGAACTCAAACCCAAGTCTTCTGATCCCTATTCTTACAACTATTTCTACCACAGCACAGTAAAAAAGAGTAGAATCAGGCTACTTGTTGACTTCTGTTTCCACCACCTCTCCTCATGGGGTGACACAATCTAGGGTATACAGATGAGGCACACTGTGAGCCCTCAGGGGTTAACGATAGTGAATATAGACCTAAAAAGTGCAGGCTTTTAAGTCAGACAATAGTTCTGTGGGCTCAAATCCGAGCTCCAATTTATTACCTATAAAACCTTCAGAAAGCTGCTTTCTGTCTTCAAGCTTCAGTTTCCTCATTTGAAATGTAAGAAAAATGTGACCTCCTTCATCAGGTCACTATAAGAATTAAATCAGGGCTTCCCTGGTAGCGCAGTGGTTGAGAGTCCGCCTGCCGATGCAGGGGATACGGGTTCGTGCCCCGGTCTGGGAAGATCCCATATGCCGCGGAGCGGCTGGGGCCACGAGCCATGGCCACTGAGCCTGCACGTCCGGAGCCTGTGCTCCGCAACGGGAGAGGCCACAACAGTGAGAGGCCCGCGTACCGCAAAAGAAAAAAAAAGAATTAAATCATTTGCCCAGCTGAACACACAGTAAGTGTTCAAAGTTGAATTAATCACTACTCTAGTACCCACATCTCTGCAAAGAGAACTGAAAACATTCAAAAAGTTGATATGAACTAACATACTTTTAATTCTAAGAGCTACCAGGAGGGATGTCTCATGATGAGCTTATATGATTAAAACATTTTAACCCTAAAGTATTCTCTTTCCCCTCTTTAGATAAGAAAACCATGGCTCAGATACAGAAAATGACTTGCTTAATCTTTTATTGCAAACTAGTTACATTAGGGATTTCAGTTCTGTCCTTCTGCTTGCTTCCCGTTTGGTATAAGTATGATCAGTGAAGACTTGGTGGATCTTAAAAAGATGTAGAAACCCCTGAGTACAAGGATATGTGACTCTATATAAAGAACGGCCAAACATGTAAAGACCTACAGTTAAGGTGTCCTTTCTAATTTTTTTTCCTACCTCCAATCCTCTACATAGATGAAATCTACACCAAGAGAATAATATGTATTATATCATTTAATTCTCAATGCATCCCTGTGAGGAGGGTATTACCTCTATTTTAAAGACTGAAAAAGTGAGTCCCAGGTATATTAAAGCACTTGGCCAAGATTTTGCAGTGAGTAACTTTCAGAGCCTGGATTCTGTCTCTCTAAAATTCATGCCTTTTCTGTGTTAGGATTTTTTTCACACTACAGAGTCTGCTCAAATTTTCTGTTGTACCTGCTTTCCTAGGCCAACTATACCATCTCTTTTTTCTCCCTCTCTCTACAGGGGTCCTTAGCTATGTCATATTTTAATCTTGTAAAGAAACCCTGGAGAATTGACAACTAGCCAGAGAGAGAGATACTGGACCCTTTCTTCCAACAACTTTATTTTTTTTTCTTTAACTTCTAATAATGTTTACCACAGAGGCCTGTTCGTTAGGTTGCTGTTATAGGCAGTGGCACATATGGGAGAGACTAACTTTGTTCTGGAAGAAACAATTGGAAAATATATAACAGCATATTTGTAGCTGCACAGAAAGACTGCAATTCACAATGTCCCATATGTTCTCAAGTATGTTCCCATGGACATCTTTGATGTTGGAATGCGAATGCAATATATGTCCCAGCTTAGATCAAATTGTTCATGCATTACAACTGTGTTGTGAAAAATAATATATCATGTTCATGAAAATTAATATATCCTGTTCCTAAAATGTAATTGCTATTGTTCATTCAGATACATGCTAGGTACTTATTGTGGTTCCTTTAGATACAAGTTTTGATGGGTCCCTAGTAACTAGAAGACAAAGTGGTATAGAGGGAACATACCTCAACATAATGAAGGCCATATGAGGCAAGCCCACAGCTAACATCATACTCAGTAATGAAAAGATGAAAACTTTTCCTCTGAGAACAAGACAAGGATGCTCACTATCTCCCCTTTATTCAACATGATATTGGAAATCCTAGCCACAGCAATCAGGCAAGAAAAAGAAATAAAAGGCATCCAAATTGGAAAGGAAGAAGCAAAACTGTCATTATTTGCAGATGACATGATACTATATATAGAAAACCCTGGAGACTCCAACAAAAAATTCTTATAACTAATCAATTAATTCATCAAAGTCACAGGATACAAAATCTATATACAGAAATCTGTGGTGTTTCTATGCACTAAACAGACTATCAGAAATAGCAACTAAGAAAATAATTTCATTTAAAATTGTATCAAAAATAATAAAATAACTAGGAATAAATTTAACCAAGGAGGTGAAAGACCTGTACACTGAAAACTATAAGATACTGATGAAAGAAACTGAAGACGACACAAATGAATGAAAAGGTATTCTGTGTTCATGGATTGGAAGAATTAATATTGTTAAAATGTCCATGCTACCCAAAGCAATCTACAAATTCAATGCAATCCCTATCAAAATTCCAATGGTATATTTCACAGAACTAGAAAAAATAATTCTAAAATTTGTATGAAACCACAAAAAATCCCAAATAGCCAAAATAATCTTAAGAAAGAACAAAACTAGAGGCATCATGTGCCCTGATTTCAAACTATACTATAAAACTATAATAATCGAAACAGTATGGTACTGGCACAAAAACATACACACAGATCAACTGAACAGAATTGAGAGCCCAGAAATAAATCCACACATATGTGGACAATTAATCTATGACAAAGAAGCAACGAACATACAATCGAGAAAAAAATAGTCTCTTCTATAAACAGTGTTGGGAAAACTGGACAGCCATTTGCAAAAGAATGAAACTAGACCACTATCTTATACCATACACAAGTATTAACTCAAAATCGATTAAAGACTTGAATACAAGACTTGAAGCAATATTATTCCTAGAAGAAAACTTAGGTGGTAAACTCACTGACATCTGTCTTATGAATATTGTTTTGGAACTGACTCCAATGGCAAGGGAAACAAAGGCAAAAATAAACAAATGGGACTACATCAAAATAAGAAGTTTCTGCTCTGCACAGTGAAGAAAACCATCATCAAAACTAAAAGACAATGTACTGAAATGGAGAAAATATTTGGAAATCACATATCCAATAAGGAGTTAATATCCAAGATGTATAAAGAACTCATACAACTCAACCACAACAGTTGTTAAAAATGGGCAGAGGATCTGAGTAGGCATTTTTCCAAAGAAGACATGCAGATAGCAAATAGGCATATGAAAAGATGTTCAATGTCTCTAATTATCAAGGAAATGCAAATAAAACTACAATGAGATATCCCTCACACCTATGAGAATAACTATTACCCAAAAGACAAGAAACAACGAATGTCGGAAAGGATGTAGAGTACAGGGAACACTCATACACTGTTGGTAGGACTGTAAATTGGTATAGCCTCTATGGAAAACAGTACGGAGATTCCTCAAAAAATTAAGAATAGAACTACCATATGACCCAGCTATTCCACTTCTGGATATTTATTTGAAGAATACCAAAACACTAATTTGAAGAGATATATGCACCCCTATGTTTACTTCAGAATTATTTACAGTAGCCAAGATATGGAAACAACCTAAGTGTCCATCAATGGATGAATGGATAAAGAAATTGATATAATTTCCTAAGGCTGCCATAAATTACCAAAAATTTGGTGGTTTGAAATGACAAGAATTAATTTTTCCATAGTTTTGGAGGCCAGAAGTCTGAAATCAAGGGGTCAGCAGGGTTGGTTTCTTTGGAAGCTCTGAGGAAGAATCCATTCCATGCCTCTTTCCTAGCTTTGGGTGGCTACTAATAAGCCTTGGCATTCCTTGGCTTATAGACCCATCACTGTAATCTCTGCCTCCATTCCCACATGGCCTTCTCCCCTGCCTGTGTCCCTAGGTCTTAAATCACCCTCTGATTTTCTTTTATAAGGACACTTGTCATTGGATTTCAGACAAGCATAATCTCATTCCAAGATCCTTAAATTAATTATATCTTCAAAGACCCTTTTCCAAATAAGGACACATTCACTGGTTTGGGGTGTATATATCTTCTATTGGAGGGAGGGCTACAATTCAGCTATATCATTTATCAGGAAATGGACGAGAAGCTAAAATTCTAGTGGGTATAATTTTGGAAAAATTATAGTGGATGTTCATCAAATAATGATTTATTGGTTAAATTCTCTTTTAATGGCTTGGAACCAAACTCTTCCATTCTTTTTGGCCCAAGTTTTATAATGCTATGAAATTATAATTATGCTTTCCTCTTAAAATTAAATTTTTTCTTTTATTTTCTTGATATTTATTTATTTTATTATTTATTTCTACACAGACTTTTGTAAGGTTCTGCAAAATTACAATTTTAGTGGAAGAAATCATGTCTGTTTTTAAAGTGCTCATGAACTGAGGAATCAGACTTGTAACATGTACAATACTTATAACTGAAAATTGGACACCCATTTTCCAAAGTTTTCTCATTCATCCAAAACAACTGCTTGGCATCAAAGACACTGTAAGCATGCACTAAATGATATTACCAGTCTTCTGCTTCAGTCTTCCCTATCACAACCTATAATCCAGTTGAATGGGGTGATTTGAAATACAGTTGACCCTTGAACAACAGGGGGTTATGGGCACTGACCACCACACAGTCAAAAATCCACATATAATTTTCCAGTCAGCCCTCTGTTTTCATGCTTCCACTTCCGCAGATTCAACCAACTGTTGATTGTGTAGTATTGTAGCATGTATTTATTTAGAAAAATATGCATGGACCCACACAGTTCAAACCTGTGTTGTTCAAGGGTTAACTGTACTCTAATTAAGTCTAACAGCTTCCAATACCTGTGCCTTTTCACAGACTGTTCCTTTTGGGTACCATTACCCTCACCAAGTTCTATTTCCTGGGTAAATCTTTTTCTATTGCAGAGATATTATTGGCTTCCTATTCAAAGTCATCCCCTTACTTCCTAAAATAACCCCAGTTTGTGGTTCAGTAAATACCATATCCAACATCACCATGGAGATTGAATCATGATGGGTCTAAGCTAATACAGCTGTCCCATCACCCTTAATAGTTATTAGTTTAAATATGGCCTTATGCTTGGTTCTGGCCAAGAAGACCATAGAAGAAGTCTGTTGGAGAAGCTTCTGGGAAAAAAAGTTTCATTGCTCTTAAAAAGAAATGCATGAAGGGACTTCCCCTGTGGCACAGGGGTTAAGAATCTGCCTGCCAATGCAGGGGACATGGGTTCGATCCCTGGTCTGGGAAGATTCCACAAGCGCCCATGTGCCACAACTACTGAGCCTGCACTCTACAGCCCGCAAGCCGCAACTACTGAGCCCATGTGCTGCAACTACTGAAGCCTGTGTGCCTAGAGCCTGTGCTCCACAACAAGAGAAGCCACCGCAATGAGAAGCCCGTGCACCACAACAAAGAGTAGCCCCCGCTTGCCGCAACTAGAGAAAGCCCACGTGCTGTAACAAAGACCCGACGCAGCCAAGAAAAAAAGAAACACATGAAAAGGACAATCCTTTTTCTGTCTTAGGGAGTGGTGAATCAATATGACCACTGAACAACTGCAAACAACTTGCATCCATGAGGGAAATTTTATAAGGGGACAAGTTTACATGCTGTATGTGGTCAAGGAGAAAGACGTTAAAAAACATGAGTCTTTGATAATTTGTTGAGCCACTGAATTTAATAACCCAAGCCCTATCTTAAACACTTTGTAAGTGGGAAGAAAGTCCCAGTTACTTTGAATTAGGTCTTTAGTTACTTAAAACCTATAACATATCCTTCTGTATATGATATTATTATCATATGTATTCATCTTATATATTGATAAAATTATCAAAGTCTAGTTCTAATTCTGCTTCTCCTTTAAAGAGTTCTCTGCCCCTCCAAATTTAGAAATTAAAATCTATAGTCCTATATTGAATTTTTACCCAGATATTCCTGTACCCAGGTCTGGGTTCTTAAGCACTAAGTATTACATTTATCAAATTACTTCCTTTCAGCTCCAAATACAGTCTTCTTCACTTGGCTTTGTGGTGTTGGAGCTGGGCTCTGTAAACATTCTTCTTTCTGCAGAGTTCTATATTCTTCAGAGTTCTCTTTACCTCTCTTAGCAGTTAATCCCTATTTAGTTGTTAATAAATATTTATATTGAAAGTTTCCCATTCAACTTACAGATGTATTTTGTCTCTTGACTGGACCCCTGATCAATACACGATGTCTGAAGTGATAGTGATGAGTACCTACTTTCTATAATGGGTTGCTCTTTCATTCAACTTAATAGGTAATAGCCTTAGTTATAATATTGGTGATTAGGTGATGAACAAGCAGACCTAGTCCCTGCCCAGTGACTGAACAGTCAAATTATTCTTCCATTTAATCAATAGTTGAGTGCCTGTTGTGTACTAGGCACTGTTCCAGGTGCTGGAGATAGAATGGTGAAAAAGGACGTCAGGTTTACCAATCTAGTGGAATTTACAGTAAATAGACAACTAAACATATGCTCTAAAATAATGAAATTTTTTAAAGTATAAAAAAAAGAAAATTATGAAAGAAGAGATCTGGGTACTATAATAGATAATATCATGGGGAGTGTAGATGAGGAAAGGTCTCTGTTATGGATTGAAGTGTGTCCCCTCCAAATTCAGGTATTGAAGCCCTAACCCCAAATGTGACAATATTTGGAGATAGGATCTTTAAAGAGGCAATTAAATTTAAATGAGATGATAAGAGGGGGGCCCTAATCCAATATAATTGGTTTCTTCATAAGAAGAGGAAGAAATAACAGGGATGCACAAACATATTAAAGGCTCTATGAGGATGCTGAGAGAAGGAGTGAAGCTGGGCTAAGTCTCTCCATCTGCAAGCTAAGGAGGTAAATTTCAGGAGAAACCAACCATACCAGCACCTTGATCTTGACCTTCTGTACTTCAAAACTGCAAGAAAATAAATTTCTCTTGTTGAAGGCACCCAGGCTATGGTATTTTGCTATGACAGCCCTAGCTGACTATTACAACCTCTATAAAGATCAGAAAAGACATTTATGAAGAAGAGACATTGAAGCTGAGGTTTGAAGAATGGGTAGAATTTAGTTAAGTAAGGAGGTGGGGAAGAAGATTCTAAATAAAGCAAAGAAGATGTGCAAAGGCACTGAGAAAGGAAGACACTTTCTTTTTTCTTGGATTTAAAAGACACACGGAGAAAAATGAGTATGGGGAATGGTGTCATGAGGTGGGGTTGAAGAGTGGGCAGGTTCCAGGTCAATCCAGGCATGGTAGGTCATGGTGAGAAGTTGAGAATTTACTATAAATGCAGTGAGAAACCACTGGAAATTTCCAAGAAAGTTGATTACCACGATCTGACAAAGTGATGTTCTTTGAAAATCACTCTGGCTATTTTTGTGGTGAATGGATTGAAAGAGGTAAGAACTGAAAAAGTGAAATCCATTAGAAGGTTACTGGAGTAGCCTTGGAGGGAGTAGTATAAGGGGAGGGGAAACTGTTTAGTACATATGTCTAGAATAAATATGGGCTCAATTCTTAAATAAAAAGCATATAAGCATAATTATGTAATGTGGGCTGAATATATAACCAAGAGGATGGGCAACAGGATCAAGATTGACATCACCGAGAGGTCATCAGGAAGACAGAGAGAGCAGCTTGTTCACACTCTATGGAAGTCAGTCTCTACACCCCAGAGACATTCAGGCAGGCTTTGCTCTATTTTTCCTCTGCAATCACTGGGTTCCCCACAGGAGAGACACTGCTTAATACAACTGCCTTCCCCTTATTCATGATTGTTTGTGGTTCTGATTAAATAGCCTCCTGGCAGGAGGAAGTCCTTTCTGGGAAGGTCAGTGAGAGGTTTGCCATTTCCCAGAAAAACCTGGCAGTCATTAGGCCCTGCTAATAGTAGCTGATGAGTTAATCGTCCTCCCTAACAAGCCCTCCTCCAAGAGGCAGAAATAAACACTGGCAGGGGGTTGCATAAAAGTTGCCAGGGGCTCTGCTCCAGCCCTCCCAGGTCAGCAAGAGACATGCAATTGGCTGTTCCTCCTTAGGGTGAATGTGCTGGTCAAGGTCAGCAAGTTCAAGATGGTGAGGGGGACAATTTAAAAGCAAACGGAAAGCCATAGTTTTCTCTCTACATGGTACAAGTGCCCCTTGGCAAAAATCACTCCTGCCCTGTCATTTAAGCATCAGGCTTTCCCCCTTGTGTGCTCTCCTGGTAACTGGCATCTACAACAGAGAGTGGCAGCTGTGGGCCCAGATCAGGTCTTCTGACCCACTTTGCTGAGCCTGGCCTCTACTGCCCCCTTTTGGTGAACACACAGCATGTTCTCTGCTCAGGACCACATTATTTATTTCAAGTTTGCTTTTAGGTCTCGACTTGACAACTGGACAAGTACTATTTACTTTCTGGTTTCCTGAGTCTAAGGGACCCTCTTTCTAAAAGGGATTGCACTCATTCACAGAAGGATAAAATGTTAAGAGTAGGTAGTGAACTTCCTTAAAGTTCATTCTAATACAAAAATTTCAAATACACAACTTCTGTGAATATCATCTTTGTCACTTTCTGTGCCCATAAAAAGCATCTCTAATTAATCATACTATACTTTCTTGCTGATCCCAGACATGGTCTCAGTTCTTTCGTTTACACCATTAACCTTTTTTTTGAATTAGATCTGAGATAAAACCTATACATTGCTTAGTTACTACCTTAATTTTACAGATAAGAAGGAGAGACCAAGAGAAATGATAAGAATTTGATAAGAAAGTGCTCCCAAAGGAGAGCTCTTTCCATTCGAAATCACTGTATCCTTTAGAAAAGGGAGTCCTTGTAGAGCATTTTTTATGGCCCAGATTCTAAGGCCGTATTTTCAATCATCATGGCTTATCGTGGTATTATGGACTGAATAATGTCCCCTGCAAATTCATACGTTGAAGCACTAACTCCTAATGTAAGTGTATTTGAAAATAGGGTCTATAAGGATGTAATAAAGGTTAACTAACATCACAAGGGTGAAGCCCTAATCCAGTAAGACTGATGTCTTTCTAAGAAGAGGGAGAGACACCAGGCACATGCGCATAGAGTGAAAAGGCCATGTGAGGACACAGCAAGAAGGTAGATAGATCACTTCCCTCTGCAAGCCAGGAAGATCACTCTCATCAGAGACCTACCTCAACAGCACCTTGATCTTGGACTCCTGGCCTCCAGAATTATAGCAGAATAGTCTGTTGTTTAAGCCACCCAGTCAGTGGGTTTTTTTTTTATGGCAGTCTGAGATGTCTAATACAGGTGGTCACTCATTTACTCAAACATTTATTTTTTATCTAACATAGTGCATGGTAGAATCCTCAAATGGGAAAATTTTTCTTTCTATATTTCTCCCAGTGTAATAACTCTGGGTCAAAGGATTTGTGCACAACATTTACATTTGTGGACAACATTTACAGTTGTTCTGAAGGAAACCATTGGTAGACACAGACAACTGGGAGCAGAAGGGAACCTAGAGATCACGTATTTCAACCCTCTTACCCTTTAGATAAAACCTCAGAGATTTCTCCACAGGTCCTAGTCATCAGTACTGGAACTGAGGCTACAACACAGTTGTCTGATTCCATACAGAAAAAGCCCTGTGATCTCACACTCTCTTTATCACACATAGCAAATCAAACAGATGAATTTATCGGTCGTTTGAAGTCGTCCACCGTACTCAGTGCTTTACGAACAGCATCTCAAACCACCACTAAAATCTTGTGAGAAAGATTTATTCTCCTTTCCCAACAAGAAAAGTGAGACAAAGAGTTTCTATAACTGGCTAAGGTGATCACGGTGGACATTACCTGTGCTCATTTACATGAAGCCCCCTCTCCTTCCTGGACACAGGGAAGACTTGTCAGGATCTTCGCTATTTGGCAGGGTCATTCCATTATTTTTGAACAATGAACTGTAAACAGAAATAACACGTCTAGGTTGAGACATTGAAAATCCATGCAAAACCTCTGAGCTCACTTTTCCTCTTGCAACAGCAATTTATGGAAACCTCTTACTGCAATGATGAAGCCACCAGATAGAATCTGCTGGGATCACCAGTCGCTTCTCGTGAGGGAGCTGCCCTGGAGCTTCCTGGGCCCACTACTATTAGTTGTCAATGATATACAGGGTTTGTTTATTACCGTAGCATAGCTTACGCCATCCTGATTAATATAAACTACAAAGCAAGTATATCCATTTAAAAACATAATCTTGCTGGGTTATTTTCTCTCTGCTATATTGGAATTACATCTTAGCTCTGCCAATTAGGCTACTTCTAAATAATCTCTGAGCCTCATTTTTCCCAAATGTGAAAGGCTTACAGTGCCACCTACTTAAGACAGTCGTTGCAAAATTAATCGAGAAAATGTATGTGAAGTATGAGAAACACAGTAGATGCTCAAATTTTACTTTGCTCTTTCCCCAGCTTCATTACCCTGTTGAAACAAATCTGTCTCTTCCCCTGGACACATTACACTTTTCAGGGGTCACTATTTCCGGGGTTACATGATCAAATGTACTGAGGGACCAGGTAGTTCCGATAAATCAGTAATTTAAACTGGATACGGTGAACTAGAGAGCCCTAGATCCTTTCAGAATGGGCTACTACTGCTCACAGGCTGCTCATGGTTGCTGGATAGGATTTTAAGGCCCGTGTAAGGGAGATACCCGAAATCCTGAATTTCTTATGAGATCTACTTTTATTTTAATTTAGGAAATTACTGATTTTTATCTTTAAACTTGGGAAGTTTGCAACAGAATTCAAATCAAATACACATATCTGTAGGCCATGCAGGCCTACTAGCCAATGGTTTTAAACCTCCGGATGTCATTTCTAATGTTAATTTTCTAAATCTAGCATGAATCATGTCCCTGTGAATGCTGGGCTTCCCGACTAGAGAGTGAGTCCTTGGAGGAGAGGGACTCATCCTTTCATTTCTATGACGCCCCCTGCCCATAGTTTAATAATGAACCTGAAACAAAGTAGAATGAAGGGCTGAACTGGGTTAAATTCATAATGCCTTATAAATGGTAGACTTCTGGAAGTAAGAGTTTTGATTTAAGCAAATTAGAAGTCATCTTTTCCAAACTGACAAAATAGTTGTATCAAGTTGCTCATCCCAACAAAAAGCTAAGAATTACCCCTACTGAGGTTTCAATTAAACTGTACCCCGTCCCTTTCTCCATCCTGATGTCAGAGGGCAGAGGCATAACCTGCCTTATAACACACGACAAAATCCAAAGGGACATTGGAGAGCTAGTCCCATGTTCTCAACTGAAAAAGCATGGTTCCCTGAGGGCATGTAAGAGAATCCCTAAAGAGATGGTAGGGTCAGGAAATATGCACTCTAAAATATCTATTACGTAAAATTGTCTTCAGACACAATCATTAATTAAAATGTAAAGTAATATTAAAGGAGGATGTTGAATTTGAATGCAAGGGGTCTAATAATAATAATAATAAATCATATAAATTTCCGCTCGTAGAAAGCCACCATGTGCCAAGCACAATCCTAAGTGCTTTATCGACATTATCTCATTTAACCCATAATGCCTTCTGAGGTCTGTAATGGTACTTTATTCATTTTAAGATGAAGAAACTGAGGCTCAGGTAGGTTAAATAAATCTTGAAAAATGCTTAAGAGGAAGTGTTAACTCTATCCAGTTCTGAAGGCCACAATTTAATCAAGAGTGCTTTTCTGTTATAATTAGAGACCTCTACTCACACCCCTCTCTTCCAGAACAACCTCTCAGTAGGAGTCCTATGAGGGGCATTAATGAAAACTATTCACTTCACATGGAGGCTTCACAGACAGCTCTTAGTGATATAGCCTTAGGCTGATAGAACATTTTCCTTCCCTAAGTTCTCAAAGCCCTTCTAGCATTAATACTACTATACTTTCATATCATCACCCCAATTTCAGATGGCCAAATTCAAGTATGGGGCAGTTAAGTATCTTTTCCATAATGTAATTCATTTAAGTACTACCAAATAATTAAAATATAGGCTCTTATTCTACTAAATATTAAATGGATGCTTGGTACAAGTTAATTACTCTATCCATGACTGTTTTCTTGTCTGAAAAATGGGCCCCTATGTCATAAGATTGCTTTGATGATTAAATGACATAAGAAAAGCAAAGCCATTTACTAATAGATGCTATTGGCATTTGGTACATAGTAGATGCCCCCAAAATGCTAATTATTATTATGGTTTTAAAATTTTTACCAATATTATAATTACCTGAGTATTTTAGCATCTATTCCTGAATGCTAGCAACTCTTAAATGTTGACATATATCTAACAAATACTGCAGATGGTCAGTTACAGGGTCAGAGAGAGAAAAAAGATTATTCTTTAAGGGTGTGGAGTTATACAATGAGGACATTACATTTTGAGTTTAGGAAAGTATTGTTAAAGATTCTGTAAGATGCTCACCCATTAAGGTTATCCCTGCCTTATGTTGTCTTTGAGTTATTTTACAACCCTGCAAGTTGTAGAAAACTGACAGTAATACAAATAATTTTTGTTTATAGAAATGGAAATTATACAATGGAAAGCAATGGATTATCACTCTATGGATATTGAACATTTTTGAAAATTTAAAATTTAAAAATTCATTTGTAAATTGATTTCAGCATTTCTTATCTGATTATAATGTGTGAAACTTTTGAGTTTTCCTTTGAACCAGTTGTAACATCTTACTGGTACCTTAATTAATTAATGAATAAAATAAAATAAATAATGTGTTCATTTTATATTTGTGTGAGAGGTGTAACTTTATCTTTTAAAAAATATGTATTTTTTGATAAGAGTCAAAAACTATGTGTTCAAGGACATACATACTTCATAATTTGTAACCTTAAGCAATCATTTGATTTATCATCCTGTGGGTTTCCTCTTCAGTAAAGTGATTTTAAAAATCTATATCTATATCATCCTTCTCTCTTCATAGGGTAATTCTGAGATTCTAATGAAAAAAATGAATATAAAAGTGACTTAAAACTGTCGATTTCTACACAAATGCCAGGGATTCGAACCACTCTATTCAGTGAGTGGTAGGGTAAAGGCAGAGAGTGTTAAGTGGCTCGTTGTCGGCAATTTGTTGGCGATAGAAATGCAGCCAGGCTGGTTGCTGTCTAGTCTAGTATCCTTACTGCATCACTATGTTTCCCTCTAAAGACCACAGTATATTAACATGAAACAAGAGGAAGCTGGTAGCAAAATGATTATGCATATTATCAACAAAAACAATAATTCCAATAAACAGTCCACTAGGATAGGGCCGGCAAGTGAAATGGATTTCCTTTGCAAATGATCCATCGCAACCTCAAAAGCAACCACTTCCTTCTACATAGCTCAGGCCCACAGAGAGAGTCCTGATGGAAAAGCCAATTCCTTCCAAAGGAATGAAGATGCTGAATTCAGAGCTCACACATGCAATTTTCAAGTTTAAAAAAGCTCACCTTATCTCCTGTTTCTCCTCAACTTACCAGCTTGGAGCTGCTAAATTTAGTGAAACAATTTTCCCAGAGGAGGAAACTTCTGGAGCCAGGAGAAACTTTAATATCATAATACCCAGCCCCTTTGGGATGCATATAACCTTCACCTTCATCAGCTCAGCCTTCATCGGAGATGATGTTTATATCAGATCCTTTAACATTTTTTTTCTGTTTTTGGCCAGATACGTCACACTATAGATTCATATTGAGTTTAACATTGGGTAGGGGTCTCAGTTCCTAAACCAGATGAGGTATTGTGCAAGGTCACAATTAGACTACTGCATCTCACAACTGAACTTCTATACAAAACAGAAATAGACCCACAGACATAGAAAACAAACTTATGGTTAGCAAAAGGGAAAAGAGGGGGAGGGATAAATTAGGAGTTTGGGATTAACATATACACCCTACTGTATATAAAATAGATAACCAACATGGACCATACAGGGAACTATACTCAATATTTTGTAATAACCTATAAGGGAAAAGAATCCGAAAAGAATAATATATATATATTATATTATATATATTAATTTAAATATATAAATGAGTCACTTTGCTGTACACCTGAAAGTAACATAACACTGTAAATCAACTATACTTTAAAAAAAAAGACTACTGCAACTCAATCATGGAGAAAGCAAAAGTATCTCAATGCTTGCTCCCGTTTTTTTTGTTTTTTTTTTTTTTTTTGCGGTACGCGGGCCTCTCACCGCTGTGGCCTCTCCCGTTGTGGAGCACAGGCTCCGGACGCACAGGCCAGCGGCCATGGCCCACGGGCCCAGTCGCCCCGCGGCATGCGGGATCCTCCCGGACCGGGGCACGAACCCGCATCCCCTGCACTGGCAGGCGGACTCTCAACCACTGTGCCACCAGGGAAGCCCTTGCTCCCTGTTTAAGCCTGACTTAATTTAATTTTACAGTTATATGATTTAACATCAGTAACTTTTCACCAGCAGTGAAGTCATGGGAGGAGAGAGAAATAGAGACAGAGAAGGGAGTGGGGAAAGAGGGATGGGGGAAGGAAAGAAACAAGGAAAGAAAAGAAAAGAAATACATCACCTGGCCTAAAGAGCTCACTTAGATAACTAGCTGAGTAAGGATGCTGGGAAGTCAGGACCCCTTCCTGGGCTATAGTTTCCCCACTGAACCAAAAGGACCCTCAGAAGTATGGCTCCGAAGTTCTAATCTAGAACATGAAATGACTATTGCTCGCAGGAATGCACTTCACAGAGTATCAAAATGCAGAGGCACTCTCCACAAGCACCATCGGAGAGGGATATTTACTACCTCTGGGTGTGGGAAGAGACCAAAGCTCTACAGAGCTCACCAAATGCTAAATGGCTCACGAAGCTCCGGGTAGGCCTCTTTCCTGGCTGCTAATTTATCAACCCCGAATTACCCTTTACATTACGTGACTATGTGCATAAAGCAAAATGCTATGTGGAGTGAAAAATCGAGCTGCATTTAGGGAGCCTTTTTACAGTGGAGTTAAAGCGCTGCTCTGTATCTATTTCAGGGAAATATTCAAGAACCCCACAGGAGCACAGTGGAGGGATGCAATTGAGAGGAAGAATCCACCTCGACTTCCACTGAATTCAATTTTGTGCATTCTCTGGAGTTAAGAGATTGACACGTTGAAGTGAGGCTCAAGGGTCAAAATTCACAGAATGAGACTAGAAATGCTATCCTCCTCCTCTTCCACTCTAGGAAACCTCTTTTCCTTCAGCTTCCCTATCTTTGCTAACGGCATTATCACTCCAGGCAACCACCTGGCTGACAATAAACTCAACCCTTTTCCCTCTGTCTCTTCAGTGGCAACAATGTTGTGGATTATTTAATCCTAATGCCTTTCCTTCCCATGCCCAACTTTTCATTCCCAACACCCACCTAACTTCCACATAACAAGTATTTTCTTGCACTCTAGGAGACAGGCACTAATACCTCACCCGTTTTATGAACACGTCGTTTAAATAACTTGCCGAGTTCCTCCAGCGTAATCCAGTTCTGTCTGATCCAAGTGCCTTGATAAACACATCAATCTGCTGCCCTCTGCTGTAGGATCCTCCTTCATTATATTAGTCAAAATAATTCCTCCTTCCTCTGTTCCTCTTTACTGCATTTCAGATTTCTTAAATGTCAGTGTGGGTACAAACCTCCCGAGGATCTGATTAAAGTATCGATTCTGATTCAGTAGGTCTGGGGCGCAGCCTGAGAATCTGCATTTGGAACGAAGCTGCCGCCCCAGGTGTGTGCTGCTGCTGCTGCACCAGAGCAAGGCTCTAGACAAAGTTCATTTTGTCTGATATCTGTAATCTTTGTGTGACTTCCACTGTTTCATGGAAACAATCAGGGTTCATTTCACTGGAATGTTTAATTAAACTATTAATTATCATACACATAGTTATCACACACTGATTTTTATTGTATATATTTGAATATTAATTATCACCTGCCAAATATGTTTACTGAACCAAGAAAATAGTGCTCTACAATTGTGTACCCCCAAAATACCTTGTATAGGATTTTCTATTTATTAGTCACCCAGGAAACTTTGCTGAATTAATAAATTATGAAGTTATATAGGTAAGAGGTTGCTAGTGACAAACTTTGCTGAATTAATAAATTATGAAGTTATATAGGTAAGAGGTTGCTAGTGACAGGAAGGTGATGAGGTTTTAGAGATGGTCCTGACACATATCCTGGTCTCTATGATCTATCCTCTGAAGGAAACTGTAGATTTCTTTCAAAGCATGAGCAGTTATTGGAAAAAATGTCCCAAGCACCAGTGAAGCAGAGAGACGGTATTCAAATAGAAAGGACATATGATTAAGATTCTAGCGACCTGACATGTGGTCTTAGCTGTGCTTCTAATTCCCTGTATGATTAGCAGAGCATCACTTAAGCTCTCCGGGCCTCCTATTCCTCATCTGGCAAATGCTGAGTTTGGGCTGCATTAGGTCTCATCCAGCTCAAACCATCCATGAGCCTCCAGTATCCCTTGCTGTGGGAATAGGATGAGAGGAACATTGTCAGGGCCAGAGTGCAGTATGGTGCTTCATTCTGTCTCTTTCATTCTCCAAAATGGTAAAAAGGGCATCCTGTGCTCTGGGCATCAAGGCGGCTGCAATTGCTGTGCTCTTTTTGGACTTAATCTGTCACAGCCGCCTGTAAACTGCGGCTGAGTGGTGGGTAAAGGGGGCTGCTTGAACGAGCTCCATCAGCGATCAATTTACTATCCTACAGCTATTCAAGATTGCACCTCATTTACTCAAAGAATGAACTGTTGCAAGACAAAATCTCTGCTGACATGACTGAAGTAGGTCATGTTTCCACTGTTTCTCAAGCAGCGGGTGTTGTTGGATTCCCAGGCCCTACAGGGGCTGCACTAGAGGAGGGGTGTGGATGATTCATGGTGCTTGGTGCCTAGGGAAATCATTCCAGGCGCTCAGCAAGGCCTGATTGGGATAAAGAGACTCTTGATCAAGGCCAAATGAGGGTCAATGATTTATAGTCAAAAGATTCCTAACCGTTGTAACTAAATGCTATCATTTGTGAATTGAGAAAGCAATCTCCTTTTATTTTTCTCAAGACACATAGCAGTGCTGCAGTATTTAGCACAGTACTTAGTACACAAAGAGTGTATGTTGAATGGGTGGATGTAGTAAATATCAAATGAGCCTTAAGCTAGGCATTTTGTATACTAATATGTTGGTTATCTATTGCTACTTAGCAAACCACCCTCAAACTCAGTGGCTTAAAACAACCATTTTAAACTCTCACAACTGTAGGTTGAGTGGATTCAGCTGGGTGGTTCTTTTGTTCACAGGGTCTGGTCAAGTGGAGACTTAGCAGGGCTGGAATGGCTAAGAAGGCTCACTCACATGGAGCTGCCTATTGACCATATATACACAAAAAACAATACACTGACTTATGGGGAAAAATGCACTGAATTATGTAAAAGAAGCATAGAGATGGGACTGGCTATATGTGTAGGTTACTCTAGTGGGTTCATATTTTCTTTTTTCCCTCTGGGCTTCTTCTTCAGGTGGTTTCTCCTATGATAACAACAGTGACTGTTGTAATTCCAGACCCATATCCTCATTCTGAATCACTCCAAACAGTAATTTACACTATAGGCTGTATATTAGAATCACCTGTGGTTCTTTTAAAAATAAAAGTTCTTAGGTTAGAAGCTAATGTGCACTCTAAACCCACACACACAGTGATTCTAATGCACATTCACAGGTTAGAACTACTGACAGAGAAAAATATATGAAAAACCTGTGTACAGATATTCACCTTCACTCATAATTAGAGGTATATACATTGAAACTATTTCTTACCTATTAGATGGACATAAGTATGATAACACATTCTATTGGCCAGGCTGTGGGCAAGCTGATACTCTCATACATTGCTGATCGGAACGCAGGTTGGTACAATCATTTTTGGATGGGAATTTGGCAGTATCTAATAAAGATTCATTTATGGTTTGACCCAGTAATCCTGCAATAGAAATTTATTCTGATTTTTATCCTCCAGATATACAAAAATATGTAGATATACATTTATTCATTGAAGCATTGTCTGTAATTTTAAAATATTGGTAATAACAACATAAAAAGTCATATAGTAGAGTGGCTGAATAAACTCTGGCACATCTACAAGTAGAGTGCTATAATGTACAGCTGAAAAAGAATTGAGGACAATCTGCATGGACTGATATGAAAATATTTCCAGATATATTGTCATTTAAAGAAAGCAAAAGGCAAAAAAAAAAAATCTATAGAAGCTCCCTTTGTGTAAGAAAGAAGAAATAAGAATATACAATTTCTGCTCAACCATACATAAAGAATCAGAGGACGGAGAACTTTGAAACTACTACTGAGATTGGTTACCAGTGGGCTTGAGTGGGAGTTGGGTGAACAGAATGTGGGTGTAGTAGCACTTTTCTAGGGATAGCTTTGTGTATAGTTTCACCTTTGGTACCGGATTCATGTATCACATAATCAAAAAATATTAACAAGGATGGGGAAGAAGGATGAACCAGAATACGAACAGAAACAAAAGTCCCTTACTGAATTTGAAATGAATAGTATAACCACGCTGAAAGGGAAAAAGAAACTAACCCAACTATTTTTTGAACACCGTAGCCTAAGATGATCAGGTGATTTTAACATACAAGCAGGACTGTGAGCTACTGACCTAGGAAAAAATAGTACATCTTCCAATAATTTTCACAAAAAGAATATATTTCTTTCTTGAAATCAGCCTCCTCCCCATTCCCCATGTCTCTTTATTTCTCACTGACCAAGTTAGATCAGTGGTCATTCCTGAGCTATTAGTCAGGGAGATGGCATGTCTTAATCCACTCAAGCTATTCAGGCTCATCTCAGAAGCCAGAGGTGGGGTCAAATCCCACCCAAAAGGCATGAGTGCTAATGAAATAAAGATGATCCCTCCCAAATTATGGGTGAACATCATTTAGGAAAAAGAAGAAAAAATGGAGAAATATATTTACTGATGAAAAGGGGAGGAAACTGACACATCCAGCCAAGAACTGTGCACATTGAGGGGCAGGGATGTAATGAAGTCTGGTCCAGGAGGCAACACATGCTATTTTAAATGAAAGACAGTAAATAAAGGATGGAATTCAGGAGAAGAGTCAGCTTTGGAGGTTCTAACTTTGAGTAAAGAAGGTGCTTGGTAATTACATTAAACACAAAATGGAAACAAAGGCAGGAAATTTTCAGAGACCCAGAAAACTAAAAACGGTCCCACTAAAATCAATAGGATGGAGTCCCACTAAATTCAATAGGATGGGTTAAGTCCCAGGGATCTCATTTTAAACAATCTTCTAAGGAGATTCAGATGTAGGTGGTCTGACCACCACACTTTGAGAAACCATTGCACTGGAGAAAACATGATGACATTTACCTAGTCGGTTTCAAGCACTGAAAAGAAAATAAGAATCAACTGACAAAATTCAGGTTCAGATATGAACCTGACCACTGGGCCTGGCTAATATTATCTATCCCAATGTTAATCATATCTAGTATAAAAAAATGCACCCATTACTGTACACTTTCCATGAGTTATGTCATTTAAATCTCACATCTGGAAGAAAACTTCAGTGTTAACATGTTTAGTTAACATGTTTAGTGTTATCTCAGTAGGTGGAAGACTTGGGGGTTCTGCCTGCCTGTAGAAACTGAGTTTCACCACTATGCTATATGCTACTTCCTTAAGAGAAGAAGGTATAGAGGTAATAGCAGAATCAGAGGTAACTCAAGTCTAAAAATTTTGGGAGTGTAGAGTTTTGCAGAGATCCTGACTGGAATCAGTCTTAGTTTCACAGATGAGTGTTAGTAGGGATGGTGGTAAAGACTTACAGGAAAAAAGTTAAGCAATTACAAAAGTAGAGAGAGCCCTGGATAAGATGCTGAAAACACAGGTAACAAAAGCTTAAGTAATCAAATGGGACTACATCAAACTAAAGAGCTTCTGCATAGCAAAGGAAACAATCAATAAATTAAAAAGGCAACATACAGAATGGGAGAAAATATTTACAAACCATGTATCTGATAAGGGATTAATATCCAAAATATATAAAGAACTCATACAACTCAATAGCAAAAAAGCAAATAATCCAGTCAAAGAATGGGCAAAGGACCTGAATAGACTTTTTTCTGAAGATGACAATAGGTACATGAAAATATGCTCAACATCAATAATCATCACGGAAATGCAAATCAAAACCGCAGTGAGATATATCATCTCATACCTGTTAAGATGGCCATTATCAAAAAGACAAGAGATAGCAAATGTTAGCAAGGATACAGAAAAGAGGGAACTTTTATACACCATTGGTGGGAATGTAAAATTATATAGCCATTATGGAAAACAGTATGGAGGTTCCTCAAACAATTAAAAATTGAACTACCATGTAATCTAGCAATCCCACTCTTCGGTATATATCTGAAAGAATTTAAATCGGTATCTTTAAGAGATATCTGCACACCTAATGTTCATACAGCATCATTCACAATAGCCAAGATATGAAAACAACCTAATTGTCCTTGGATGGATTAACTAATAAAGAAAATGTTACAGACACACAGACATACACACACACACACAGGAATATTATTGCATATTATTCAGCCATAAAAAAAGGAGAAAATCCTGCCATTTACTACAAGATGGATGAACAACATAAATGAATCTGGAGGGAACTACACTAAGTGAAATAAATCATACAGAGAAAGACACGTACTGTATGGTAGCACATATATGTGGAATCTAAAAAAAAAAAAAAGTTGATTTCATAGAAATGGGGAATGGAATGGTGGTTGCCAGAGACTGGGAGAGGGGGAACCAGGGTGATTTAGGTCAAAAGGCACAAATTTTCAGTTTAAGAAGAATAAGTTCTGAGGATCTAAGTACAGCATGGTGACTATAGTCAATAATACAGGATTGTATACTTGAAAGTTGTTGAGAGTAGATCTTAAGCATTCTCACCACACACACATACACACAAGAGTTAACAAATGTTAACTGTGTGAGGTGATAGATGTGTTAATTATCTTGATCTTGGTAATCATTCTACAATGTATATGCACATCAGATCATCAGGTTGTGGACTTTAAGTGTATACAATTATATTTGTCAATTACTCCTCAACAAGGTTTTAAAAAAGGGAAGAGTAATATATCCCCAAAGCATTTTCTTTTGGTTATAGTCTTTTTATTTTGATGGTTCTAAATCTCTAAGATGTGGAAGAAGCACATTCGGTGCATATTGAACATACAAATTTCCACGTGCTTCTCCAGAGATTCTGGTGTAGTAGTCTGGGGTAGGAAGCTGTATTTTAAACAGATTCTCAGGGCATTCTCTTATCTCTATTTGAGAAACTGCACTAGATTCTAGCCTCTCTCTCGCAGCAGTTTTTTAAAAACATATAGTTGATATACAACATTATGTTAGTTTCAGGTCATTTTAGAACAAAGAATGGGCCTTCAAATTCTGGTTTTATCACAGGTATCTCATGATGTTGATTGATATTTCTGGTCCTCAAACTTCCCCATTTATGAACTAAGAGGGCCAGCCTATGTGCTTTACAGAGAAATGTGGAGAAATAGGAGATGTGAAACTGACCCATGGTTTTCAAAGAAAACAAAATTAAAGCCACCCAAGATAGAAACCCATCAATTCATAACCCTACTGAATTAGAACACCTCTAAATTGATAATTTCATATACAATAGAAAACATTCTTATAGCTTATAAATAAAAGGTATATTTCAAAACAAGAAAAATGTTTTAAATGCAACATAATCAAAGGGCAGGCATTTTTTTGTATAAGACACTGTACAGGGCTTCCCTGGTGGCGCAGTGGTTGAGAGTCCGCCTGCCGATGCAGGGGATACGGGTTCGTGCCCCGGTCCGGGAGGATCCCACATGCAGCGGAGCGGCTGGGCCAGTGAGCCATGGCCGCTGAGCCTGCGTGTCCGGAGGCTATGCTCTGCAGGGGGAGATGCCGCAGCAGTGAGTAGCCCCGCGTACCGCAAAAAAAAAAAAAAAAAAAGACACTGTATAGAAAATTTTAGAAACGATTCATTTGAAAATGTTCACAGGCTGCCATTTTATTTCAAGATAAAACACTGATCCAAAAATTGGTTACGAGAAATATTTTGAAAGCATGTCAGCAATGCTAAAATTAGCTCATGCCTGGTCAACCTCTTTTTTTCTTTTTTTTTTTTTGCTGTACACGGACCTCTCACTGTTGTGGCCTCTCCCGTTGCAGAGCACAGGCTGCGGACGCGCAGGCTCAGCGGCCATGGCTCACGGGCCCAGCCGCTCCGCGGCATGTGGGATCTTCCCAGACCAGGGCACGAACCCGCATTCCCTGCATCGGCAGGCGGACTCTCAACCACTGCGCCACCAGGGAAGCCCTGGTCAACCTCTTTTAAATGTCTATGTGGAAACATCACCCAGAATGAGAGAGGACCTCCTCTGGTCTTTCCTTAGTGCCATTAACCCTGTACCTCCTCTTACGTATAATAATATAGTCAGATCCCAGAGGAATAAAAAGTAGAGTTGCAACCCAGATTCTCAACACAGACAAATGAGCAAACAACCGTTAACAGTACCCACTCCACCCTAAATCTCTACCTCTTCCTCCAGAAGCTTCTGAGTGCCTAGTTAAATTTCTACATGGCAGAATAACAGAAATCAGTGTGTACAAATGTGCCCACTGAAGTGACAGAACAAACATCCCATCTTTACTGACATCACTACCAAGTACGGAGTGTCTAGGTCCTATAATATTCAGTATACACACATTATTCTATTTAATCCAAAATTAGCTCTGTCTCTTATTATATTTCTGGTTTCCTTGGCTACCAATTAGTAACTTCTGTCCTTAGCTATGCTGTTGCTGATACCTAGAGAATTTCTGGTCTCCTAGCACTGGCGTTAGCCTCATATAACTTGACTTTTACCCTCAAAAAAATCCAAGGTGAAGAAAAAAGCAGATATGTAAATTAACTGGTGTGATACATTTATATATATATATATATAAAACATCTTTATTGGAATATAACTGCTTTACAATGTTGTGTTAGTTTCTGCTGTATAAGAAAGTGAATCTGCTATATGTATACATATATCCCAATATCCCCACCCTCTTGCATCTCCATCCCAACCTCCCTATCCCACCCCTCTAGGTGGTCACAAAGCATGAGCTGATCTCCCTGTGCTATGTGGCTGCTTCCCACTAGCTATTTTACAATTGGCAGTGTATATATGTCAATGCCACTCTCTCACTTTGTCTCAGCTTAGACTTCCCCCTCCCCGTGCCCTCAAGTCCATTCTCTACGTCTGTGTCTTTATTCCTGTCCTGCCCCAGAGTTCTTCAGAACCATTTTTTTTTTAGATTCCATATATATGTGTTAGCATACGGTATTTGTTTTTCTCTTTCTGATTTACTTCACTCTGTATGACAGACTCTAGGTCCATCCATCTCACTACAATAGCTCAATTTCATTTCTTTTTATGGCTGAGTAATATTCCATTGTATATATGTGCCCCATCTTCTTTATCCATTCATCTGTTGATGGACACTTAGGTTGCTTCCATGTCCTGGCTATTGTACATAGTGCTGCAATGAACATTGTGGTACACGACTCTTTTTGAATTATGGTTTTCTCAGGGTATATGCCCAGTAGTGGGATTGCCGGGTCATATGGCAGTTCTATTTTTAGTTTTTTAAGGAACCTCCATACAGTTCTCCATAATGGCTGTATCAATTTACATTCCCACCAACAGTGCAAGAGGGTTCCCTTTTCTCCACACCCTCTCCAGCATTTATTGTTTCTAGATTTTTTGATGATGGCCAGTCTGAACTGGTGTGAGGTGAAACCTCATTGTAGTTTTGATTTGCATTTCTCTAATAATTAGTGATGCTGAGCAGCTTTTCATGTGCTTCTTGGCCACCTGTATGTCTTCTTTGGAGAAATGTCTATTTAGGTCTTCTGTCCATTTTTGGATTAGGTTGTTTGTTTTTTTGATATTGAGCTGCATGAACTGCTTGTATACTTCAGAGATTAATCCTTTGTCAGCTGCTTCACTTGCAAATATTTTCTCCCATTCTGAAGGTTGTCTTTTCATCTTGTGTACAGTTTCCTTTGATGTGCAAAAGTTTTTAAGTTTCATTAGGTCCCATTTGTTTATTTTTGTTTTTATTTCCATTTCTCTTGGAGGTGGGTCAAAAAGGATCTTGCTGTGATTTATGTCATAGAGTGTTGTGCCTATGTTTTCCTCTAAGAGTTTTATAGTATCTGGCCTTACATTTAGGTCTTTATTCCATTTTGAGTTTATTTTTGTGTATGGTGTTAGGGAGTGTTCTAAATTCATTCTTTTACATGTAGCTGTCCAGTTTTCCCAGCACCACTTATTGAGGAGGCTGTCTTTTCTCCATTGTATATTCTTGACTCCTTTATCAAAGATAAGATGACCATATGTGTGTGGGCTTTACTCTGGGCTTTCTATCCTGTTCCATTGACCTATATTTATGTTTTTGTGCCAGTACCATACTGTCTTGATTACTGTAGCTTTGTATTATAGTCTGAAGTCAGGAAGCCTGATTCCTCCAGCTCCGTTTTTCTTTCTCAAGATTCTTTGGCTATTTGGGATCATTTGTGTTTCCATACAAATTGTGAAATTTTTTGTTCTAGTTCTGTGAAAAATGCCATTGGTAGTTTGATAGGGATTGCATTGAATCTGTAGATTGCTTTGTGTAGTATAGTCATTTTCACAATGTTGATTCTTCCAACAAAATAACACGGTATATCTCTCCATCTGTTTGTATCATCTTTAATTTCTTTCATCAGTGTCTTACAGTTTTCTGCATACAGGTCTTTTGTCTCCTAAGGTAGGCTTATTCCTAGGTATTTTTTTCTTTTTGTTGTTATAGTAAATGGGAGTGTTTCCTTAATTTCTCTTTCAGTTTTTTTGTTGTTACTGTATAGGAATGCAAGAGATTTCTGTGCATTAATTTTGTGTCCTGCTACTTTACCAAATTCATTGATTAGCTCTAGTAGTTTTCTGGTGGCATCTTTAGGATTCTCTATGTATAGTATCATGTCATCTGCAAACAGTGACAGTTTTACTTCTTCTTTTCCATTTTGGATTCCTTTTATTTCTTTTTCTTCTCTTATTACTGGGGATAAAACTTCCAAAACTATGTTGAATAACAGTGGTGAGAGTGGGCAACCTTGTCTTGTTCCTGATCTTGGTGGAAATGGTTTAAGTTTTTCACCCTTGACAACGATGTTGGCTGTGGGTTTGTCATATATGGCCTTTATTATGTTGAGGTAAGTTCCCTGTATGCCTACTTTCTGGAGGGTTTTTATCATAAATGGGTGTTGAATTCTGTCAAAAGCTTTTTCTGCATCTATTGAGATGATCATATGTTTTTTCTCCTTCAGTTTGTTAATATGGTGTATCACATTGATTGATTTGTGTGTATTGAAGAATCCTTGCATTCCTGGGATAAACCCCACTTGACCATGTTGTATCATCCTTTTAATGTGCTGTTGCATTCTGTTTGCTACTATTTTGTTGAGGATTTCTGCATCTATGTTCATCAGTGATATTGGCTTGTAGTTTTCTTTTTTTGTGACATCTTTGTCTGGTTTTGGTATCCAGGTGATGGTGGCCTCATAGAATTAGTTTGGGAGTGTTCCTCCCTCTGCTATATATTTGGAAGAGTTTGAGAAGGATAGGTGTTAGTTCTTCTCTAAATGTTTGATAGAATTCGCCTGTGAAGCCATCTGGCCCAGGGCTTTTGTTTGTTGGAAGATTTTTAATCACAGTTTCAATTACAGTGCTTGTGATTGGTCTGTTTATATTTTCTATTACTTCCTGGTTTAGTTTCAGAAGGTTGTGCTTTTCTAAGAATTTGTCCATTTCTTCCAGGTTGTCCATTTTATTGGCATATAATTGCTTGTAGTAATCTCTCATGATCCTTTGCATTCCTGCAGTGTCAGTTTTTATTTCTCCTGTTTCATTTCTAATTCTGTTGATTTGAATCTTCTCCCTTTTTTTCTTGATGAGTCTGGCTTATGGTTTATCAATTTTGTTTATCTTCTCAAAGAACCAGCTTTTAGTTTTATTGATCTTTGCTATTGTTTCCTTCATTTCTTTTTCATTTTTTTCTGATCTGATTTTTATTTCTTTCCTTCTGCTAACTTTGGGGGTTTTTTTGTTCTTCTTTTTCTAGTTGCTTTAGGTGTAAGGTTCAGTTGTTTATTTGAGAGTTTTCTTGTTTCCTGAGGTAGGATTTTATTACTATAAACTCCCTCTTAGAACTGCTTTTGCTGCATCCCATAGGTTTTGGGTCATCGTGTTTTCATTGTCATTTTTTTTCTCAGTATTTTTTGATTTCCTCTTTGATTTTTTCATCAATCTCCTAGTTATTTGTAGCGTATTGTTTAGCCTCCATGTGTTTGTATTTTTTACAGTTTTTTTCCTGTAATTGATATCTAGTTTCATAGCATTGTGGTTGGAAAAGATACTTGATATGATTTCAGTTTT
Source organism: Delphinapterus leucas (assembly GCF_059928025.1). NCBI lineage: Eukaryota > Metazoa > Chordata > Mammalia > Artiodactyla > Monodontidae > Delphinapterus > Delphinapterus leucas. The sequence continues at coordinate 109,329,491 of NC_143134.1, read as the reverse complement.
CTTAAATTTACCAAGGCTTGATTTGGGACCCAAGATATGATCTATCCTGGAGAATGTTCCATGAGCACTTGAGAAGACAGTGTATTCTGTTGTGTTTGGATGGAATGTCCTATAAGTATTGATTAAGTCCATCTTGTTTAATGTGTCATTTAAAGTTTGTGTTTCCTTATTTATTTTCATTTTGGATGATCTGTCCATTGGTGGAAGTGGGGTATTAACGTCCCCTACTAGTACTGTGTTACTGTCATTTCCCCTTTTATGGCTGTTAGCATTATTTGCCTTATGTATTGAGGTGCTCCTATGTTGGGTGCGTAAGTATTTACAATAGTTATATCTTCTTTTTGGATTGATCCCTTGATCATTATATAGTGTCCTTCTTTGTCTCTTTTAATAGTTTTTATTTTAAAGTCTATTTTGTCTGATAATGAGAATTGCTACTCCAGCTTTCTTTTGGTTTCCATTTGCATGGAATATCTTTTTCCATCCCTTCACTTTCAGTCTGTATGTGTCCCTAGGACTGAAGTGGGTCTATTGTAGACAGCATATATATGGGTCTTGTTTTTGTATCCATTCAGCCAGTCTGTATCTTTTGGTTGGAGCATTTAAACCATTTACATTTAAGGTAATTATCAATATGTATGTTCCTATTACCATTTTCCTAATTGTTTTGGGTTTGTTTTTGTAGGTCTTTTCCTTCTCTTGTGTTTCCTGCCTGGAGAAGTTCCTTTAGCATTTCTTGTAAAGCTAGTTTGGTGGTGCTGAATTCTCTTAGCTTTTGCTTGTCTGTAAAGGTTTTAATTTCTCCATCAAATCCGAATGAGATCCTTGCTGGGTAGAGTAATCTTGGTTGTAGGTTTTTCCCTTTCATCACTTTAAATATGTCCTACTATACCCTTCTGGCTCGCAGAGTTTCTGCTGAAAGATCAGCTGTTATCCTTATGGGGATTCCCTTGGATGTTATTTTCCCCTTGCTGCTTTTAATATTTTTTGTTTGTACTTAATTTTTTATAGTTTGATTCATGAGTGTCTTGGCATGTTTCTCCTTGGATGTATCCTGTACGGGACTCTCTGTGCCTCCTGAACTTCATTGACTATTTTCTTTCCCATATTAGGGAAGTTTTCAACTATAATCTCTTGAAATATTTTCTCAGTCCATTTTTCTTTTTCCTCTTCTTCTTCTGGGACTCCTATAATTTGAATGTTGGTACGTGCAATGTTGTCCCAGAGGTCTCTGAGACTGTCCTCAAGTCTTTTCATTCTTTTTCCTTTATTCTGCTCTGTGGTAGTTATTTCCACTATTTTATCTTCCAGGTCACTTATCTGTTCTTCTGCCTCAGTTATTCTGATATTGATTCCTTCTAGAGAATTTTTAATTTCATTTATTGTGTTGTTCATCATTGCTTGTTTGCTCTTTAGTTCTTCTAGGTCCTTGTTAAACGTTTCTTGTATTTTCTCCATTTTATTTCCAAGATTTTGGATCATCTTTACTATCATTCCTCTGAGTTATTTTTCAGGTATACTGCCTATTTCCTCTTCATTTGTTTGGTCTGGTGGGTTTTTACCTTGCTCCTTCATCTGCTGTGTATTTCTCTGTCTTCTCATTTTGTTTAGCTTACTGTGTTTGGTTTCTCCTTTTCACAGGCTGCAGGTTCCTGGTTCCCGATGTTTTTGGTGTCTGACCCCAGTGGGTAAGGTTGGCTCAGTGGGTTGTGTAGGCTTCCTGGTGGAGGGTACTTTTGCCTGTGTTCTGGTGGATGAGGCTGGATCTTGTCTTTCTTGTGGGCAGGACCACGTCTGGTGGTGTGTTTTGGGGTGTCTGTGAACTTATTATGATTTTAGGCAGCCTCTCTCCTAATGGGTGGGGCTGTGTTCCTGTCTGCAAGTTGTTTGGCATGGGGTGCCCAGCCCTGGAGCTTGCTGGTCGTTGATTCGAGCTGAGTCTTAGCATTGAGATCGAGATCTCTGGGAGAGCTCTTGCTGATTGATATCACATGGGGCCGGGAGGGCTCTGGTGGTCCAATGTCCTGATCTTAGCTCTCCCACCTCAGAGGCTCAAGCCTGACCCCTGGCCAGAGCACCAAGACCCCGTCAGCCACACGGCTTTTGGGACATCTGAGGTCTTCTGTTAGCATTCAGTAGGTGTTCTGTGGGAGTCGTTCCACATGTAGATGTGTTTTTGATGTATCTGTGGGGACGAAGGTGGTATCCACATCTTACTCCTCCGCCATCTTGAAGGTCCTCCTCAAGATATTTTAGACATGCCCATCTTTTGGGGCCACCAACGTAGGTGAAAGTTAAGGTGGAGTCTGAGTACCTGAAATCGGGCAGGGCGGGGTCATGGCAGGGCCAGGTGTGCTCAAGGCATGGGGGTGGTGTGATGCATTTTGATATGGGACACAAAAGAAGATTCAATGTGTCATAGGAACTCAGGAGAAGTTGCAACTTGCTTTACAAGTTAGAAGAAGCTTCACAGAGGAAAGTTTATAAAGAATAACTCCTGTCCAAAAATACCTTCTCCACTGATGCCTGAAATTCCAACATCATTCACTCAGCTGTGCACAGCAACCTGGAAAGAGTTTTAAGCAGGAGATCTTTAGTATATATCTCCTCTCCTGCCTCCACCTCCTTCCCACTTTCCCATCTCCACCTCTTCATCTCACCACTTCTCAGGCTTAGCAGAAACCAGTGTGCACTTAGCAGATTTCTAGCACTGGCCACAGTTCCATTTCTATCAAATACAATATTGTTTTCTAGGGATGATAAGACAATCACTTATCATGCTGGTTGTGACAGTGGCCCCCTCTTAAGCTACTGGTGAGAAAATTTGGGGTCACTCCATTATCGAGCCATTGATTTTGAAATTCAGTTTCTTCTCTGGACATCTATTTTCATGGAGAGGAAAGTTGTTTAAGAAATACAGAAGGGCTTCAGCCCTTCTTTTTTCTTGTAGCACTCCCCACCACACACTTCTTTTTTTTTTCCCAGGCAGATGGTAATTTGTATAGTAGCTGATATAAAAGCAGCTTAACAGATGAACTCTATGGTCAAAGCCTGTGGACATCATCGAGGAGTTAATGAAATTTCTGTGCTTGGAACAGATTATTAGGCAACAGCTGAGATTGGAAAAAAGATTAAGCTACTGAATTGCTGGCAGAACCAGAGGAAGGAGTCTAAAGTCAGCATTCATCATGCCTCATAGAAGATGAACAATTCGGGAAATAGAATTGGGTGATTTGTTCTGAGCTATGAAGGCACTGTGCCTTGTCCTTCTCCGACCTAAATGGGTGGACATTGTTTCTCTTGCCCAGTGCATTCCATCACTCCCCCTGCTCAAAACCCTCCATAAGCACCCAGTCCTCATGCACTCATAACCTAGCATTCTGGAACCTCCAGGAGCCTCCCTGAAACCCCTTTCCACAGTATATCTATCTCATTGCTTTGTTACATAAAGTATCATTTTGGGGTCATCAGGCTGCTTTTACACAAGACATTTTGCATAGACATTCACTGTGCTTTACTCACTGATCTCTATTTCCACATCTTTGTTTACACTATTGCCTCATCTAGAAACAATCCCTCCACACTTTATATTTAGCTACAAGATAAATAGTAAAATTGGGATTTTGCCTTAATTATAATAGGTAGAATTGTAAGAGTGCTTGCCTATGCGCTGCACTGCGGATGCTTGTGTGGAAACAAAGAAGACTCAGAAATGTTTTCTGCTCACAAGGAAACTAGAGTCTTAGAAGAACAATGACATAATCAGAAAAAGTCACTTTTCAGTGAACTCTTATGGTGTCTTAATAGCTTCCATTTACTGAGTGTTTACTAGGTGCCAAGCATTGTAGTAAATGATTTCCATGAACCATCATTTTTGTCACAAATGTTTTGTGAGGTAGGGCTGTAATTATTCCCACTTTACAGATGAGTAGATGCTCAGAAAGGTTGAGTAACCTGCCCAAAGTCAGTAAATAGCTAAGTAGAGATGCAAAGTGGAGTCTCTGACACCAAAATATGTATTCTTTCCACCATGTTGTGCTGAGGACTAATTTAGGTTTAGTGTACAGAATGAACTAGAGATGAGAGTAAGACTAAAAAAGGAGTGCAGAGTTAAACTAAAATCCTATAACATTCTGAGTAAGAGTTAATGAGAATATAGATATGGGGGTGGCCTTTAGAATGGGGAAAAGTGACTAATATGCTAAAATAGACTCTTTAAGGATTATTGACTGCTTGGGTGCAGGGTGCAAAGAGAGAGCTGTCAGAGATAACACTAAGATCCAGTGAGAGTACAGTCAGCCCTCTGTATCTGTGGGTTCTGCATCCACAAATTCAACCAACCAAGGATCAAAAATATTCAGAAGAAAAAAAATTCCAGAATGTTCCAAAAAGCAAAATTAGAATTTGCCACAGCCAGCAACTATTTACATAGCATTTACATTATATTTACAACTATTTACATAGCATTTACATTGTATTAGGTATAAGTAATCTAGAGATGATTTAAAGTAAATGGGAGGATTGCATAAGCTATATGCAAATACTACATCATTTTATATAAGGGACTTTAGCATCTGTGGATTTTGATATCCATGGAGGTCCTGGAACCAGTCCCCCATGGATACCGAGGTGTGACTGTATATGCAGAGAAAGGAAAATCTCTTTGGAAGGAATGGTTTCCCTGTAACGTAAACCCATTGGCCCGAACTTTCCTCTGGATAAAAGTCCTTCCTAGTTACTAAAAGACCAGTAATACCCACAAGAGTCTTTAATTCTTTAAGCTAATAAGCATCAGTCACACTTCTTGTTTGTCACAGGTCAGGACTCTCCGGTCTCTTACTCCCACAAGACTTCTGCTTCTTCTCTAAGGCACAGGTAAGAAAGAATTAGAAGAGATTCAGAGGGAATGGTTCCTCTTCTTTCAATTCCAGCCACAGTGGAGTAAAGTCAAGTGGCCTGCACTTGATTTTTTATTTAACTTGTTTGTGCAGTAAAATGCTTTGGATGCAGATTAACTTCCCCCGCTCAATACTATCTAATTGATGCACCTCCCTTGAAGCAGAAGCTTGCAAGGCTTTTGATAAATAGATTGAAAGGCTTTCTTTGCTTCATAACTGCCTCCATAAGCAATACCTCAACTAGGACAAAGAATTCTAGGTATCCTCCATTTTTAAAAAAGCACCAGCATGGGGGTTGGGGGAATAAGCATCTCCTCCTCCACTAGAGGTGCACTCATTTTATTGGGTAACTATAAAGGTTATGGGAGAGCTATTCCAGAGACAGTGCAGGGGATAACCGTGTGTTGAGCAGAGTATGGGCCAGAAACTGTAAAGCGTACAGTATCTTGTATATCCATCAGGAAAATCTTATGAGATGCGTATTGCAATTCAAACTCTGGGGCTATAAAAACTGATGCACTGAGAAGTTAAGTAACTGGCCTGTGACAGCACAGTTAGAAAATGCTAGAGCTAAAATTCTCCCTCCTTGTCAACACAGAGTTCCAGTACATTCCTCCTCTAAAAAAAATGAAACCCAACAGTTGTTAAATCAGGGAATTTAAAACTGAGAACAATGTCAAAAACAAATTGTGACAGGATGAACGCTGAACAGCCAAACTCAACTGCTCCTTCTCTGCTAAGAAACAGAAGCAGCTGAAAGAAGGGAGGAAAAACCCTCTCTCCGGGGGTATGTGACAAAGAGGCACTGAAGTGTGAGATGTGGAAATGGAAGGGGTCTTTGATCACTGCGCAAAGCAGTTATGCTCACAAGAAAGGATGCTGGAGCAGTCAGCTGCTGTCCCTGGTCCCAGGATCAGGCAGCGGCCTCGGGGCCTGTCTCTAGTACAAAGGCAAACACCAGATTTCCTCTCCGAACCTGACTGTGTACCTCCTATTTGATCACCAAATGGATGTACCTCCTGCAAAGAGAAAAGGCATCTTGTAGACTTTGCTCACAGTTGTTCTGCTCATTCTCAGGTCCATTTTCCATCTTTTCCTGCTGTGTTTCTTCCATAGTTGTGTGTATACTCAAATGCACATGTTGTACTGCACTAACTCCCAGGCCATTATACACACGAGTGTGTACTGAGAAAGTTGCACACATTGGGAATCTCCCCTTCATTCTTTCTGCCATTTATCAACACTCATTCATCAGTACTACTGGATACCCAATGTACTGCTATATGCAGTCTAAAACATGGCCTTCACCTTCAAGATGTTCACAGACTAGTGTGGACTAAAAAAAATGCACAACCTAAAAGTTGAGAATTATGTTTTATTCGGTGGACAAAACTGAGGACTTAAGCCTAAGACAGCCTCTCAGATAGCTTTGAGGCACTGTTCCCAAGAGGTAAGGGAGGAACCAGGATACATAGGCGTTTTGCAACAAAAACCAGGTAGTTGGAACATCAAAAGATTACTGTTAATTAAAGAAAACCAGACATCTTAAGTTAATGAATTTAGCTCTTTTCTATGTATGGGAAGATGCAAGAGTCTGGGCTCACTGAAATCACTCCTTTGATATGCACCTTAACTGTCTAGGGCCAGGTTTTGTTCTTTCCCATCCTGAATCCTCTCAGGGTGCGCAGTCTGGTGGCTGCAGTGGCTGATGGCTTGATGACCACAACATCCTTTGTCTACTGATATGGCAGGTGACATTCTTAGTTCACACTAGTAAGAAAAGATGTGAAAATATCGGCTACAATGTTGTATAATATGGGGGATGAGTGTGGTATTTTAGATGGTCTAAAGAAGGAGGATCCACAGTGAGTGACAGAATTAGAAGAAAAAATAACTTTAGTAATGATAACATTTACAGGGCATTTTATTCTTTCTAGGCATTGCTATCAAACACTTTCCAGGCCTTGGCAATAGAATGGTGAACAAGTCAGACTAGACTCCTGCTCTGATGGGGTGGGGGAGACACACAGTAAACAGGCACTCAAATATATAAGATAATGTCCAATAGCAATTCAGGCTACAAGGGAAATAAAACAGAACAATGTGGCATTGAGTTGCTCAGGAATGAGAACATTGAATTATGCGGTCAGAGAAGCTCCCCTGAAAAGTTGATATTCAAGTTAAGATTTAAATAAGAAAAGGAGGCAGAGTAAAATTGACTGTCGCATCGAAAAGTCATGAGAAAAGACCTCGGGCCAAAAATATCTCATAACGATGCCTTAAATCCCACTATTGTTCATTGACTTCATGTGGCAGACAGGAAAATTCAACTTTCAGATCTCCTACTGCAGGATGGCTTAGCAGAATGATGTCCCCAGCTACTGCCCTGTGGAACCGCCATGCTTCCCATGGACAGAACCTAGCCAGTGACTGAGCACAATAAGGGTATTATACAAGGTCCATGCTAGTGAGACAGGGACTAATCAGATGGATGACCATGGCTCAAGGTCTTCCTCTTGACCTGGATAAATCTTTCCTGGAACCATGCTGCAATGTGAAACTCCTGTCACTCCAGTCTTCCTTTCTTTTCTTTCTCTTTCTTGAGGAATCAGATCTGTATCACAGTCTGAAGACTCTGTTGTTTCCTGCTCCCTTCCCCAGTAAACCTCTTAATCATTCCTTCTAGGCTTCTACTTCTCAGTAGACCCCCAAAACCACAGCTATGAGCAGGAGTTACCCAGTAGATATTCTGCCTTGGGAGAAACAAACTAGAAAAAGACAAGATAAGTGTTAAAGACTGCAGTATAATGTGTACAAATGAATAGTAATATATATTTAGATAAAAAGAATAAAAGTACCAGGGGAGAAGAATGATTGTGGGATCAAGAGACTAAGTAAGAAGTAAAATCCAGAATCAGGCAGCCCATGGTTAGAAACCAGGCGGAGGTGAGAGGCTCACAATAGCCTCTTGAGCTCAGAATTCAGTGGAAGACTTGGGTGCCAGAGACTGACTTTGTTAAGGTCAACTTCCCTAATGAATTGAAAGTGTTACTCTGAATATCCTGCTTAAGTACATGAGAACTGGAATAAAATTCTGCCTAACATTTCTTGTACTCTCATTTTCAGCATGAAGCTCTCCTGTAACATCTTTTAGCCCACATCCCTTATTTTGCAGCGTAAACTCAGTGAGATCCTAAATCTCCTTTGTCTTTCCCTCAGTTGATGCATATGGGGTTTAGGCAACTCTAATAGTTGGCTGATGATTGGTGCTCAATATATAAGACTTAAAAGACACTGTAAGTACTGATAGGTTGAGTAACGCCAAACTCTAGAAAACGATTCGAATTTAAAGGTGGAGGTTGCATGTCATAACATAAAGTCTCCAAAGTAAAAGACAATCCAAGATTGCACTGACAAGCCTTTTAAAAATTATTATCTTCTGGTAATCTTCCCTCTGGGGAACAACAACAGATGTAGGTTGTTTTGGTAATGGTGGTGAGGTAAGAGGTCAGGGAGAGGGAGCTGTATGGAAGAAGGGCTTTATTATGTATATAAGGCTTAGTCACAATATACTTTTGGACCAAACTGCAAGTTGTCCAGAGCAGGGGTCCCCAAGCCCCGGGCCACGGACTGGTACCAGTCTGTGGCCTGTTAGGAACCTGGGCCGCACAGCAGGAGGTTGAGTGGTGGGAGAGTGAGCAAAGCTTCATGTGCCGCTCCCCATCACTCCCATCGCTCCCCTCGCTCCCCACTGCTCCCCATCGCCCCCATCGCTCCCCACTGCTCCCCATCACTCCCCATCACTCCCATTGCTCCCCATCACTCCCATCGCTCCCCACTGCACCCCACCACTCCCCATCGCTCCCCATTGTTCCCCACCACTCCCCATCGCTCGCATTACTGCCTGAACCATCCCCTCACCACCCCAGCCATGGAAAGCTTGTCTTCCATGAAACTGGTCCCTGGTGCCAAAAAAGTTGCGAATCGCTGGTCCAGAGTCTTGCTTCATGATGTCATGGTCATAATGACATGACTAAAATAACCTAATATTCTGACAACCAGAATAGTTTCATCTTTTATGAAGGATCAAGGGACTGCAATTATGAGGGGTGGGGCTAGGTTCTGACATCAGTAATTGACATGATAATGGGGGGGAAAAAAAACTGAGGACAAAATGAAAACTCACCAGGCAGGCAGGTATTCCATGAAAAGTATGTTGAGAAGACACAGGAAGATAACTGAATTCAGGCCTCAGTTAAGAAGTGATGTACAGAGATCCAGGTAGCCGGTTCACACCAGGGATGAGATCCTGCAGAATCAAAAATGAGATTCTTATTTTCTAAGGCAAGCCCTTTGAATATCCTAGTATATGATACACTATAGAGAAGTTGTAATTACAATGACAATTTCAAACATATTACAAGGTTATGTGATAATAATTAAAGAAGAAAATTAAAACAAAAATATAAGTTAGTAAATAAAAAAGAAACATAAGAGAGCAATAAGTGAGTAAAAGTGATAGAAATGTCATGCACACATGAAAATTACCAGATCGCGATTAACTGAGAAACGGATATAGCTAAAGACACTCTCTAAACTCCAAGTAAAGGATAAGGCAACCGTCAATAACAATAACAAGACATCACTTATGCAATGTCTCTAAAGTGCATACAGAGTTGACAACAATAAAGAACATCCCAACAATAATGGAGGCTGGGTGAACATAGGTGGAATAAATAAGAGTATTATATACTCATTGGTTTCTAACTCTCGTGACATAAAAACCTAAGACAGGGGTTGTGTACCATATTAACAGAATAAGAAAGAAGGACTTTTCCTAGAAAGAGATATAGTGGTTGGAACTTATGAAGTTGAGGAGAGAAAAGGGTTAATCGTAAATAGAAGTAAAAGGTGAAAAGCCTTCCACCCCATTTTATATCTTCCAGGTAGTTATTTCATTTTTGTATTATTCCCTTTCCCATTGAAAACCAGTTGTTGGGAATATCTTTCTTGATGGGTATAATTATGTAAGTGTTCTGGAAAGTTTCTCTACCTCTTTCTCATAAATACTGAAAAGAATGAGAATTTCCCCTCAGTCCCATATGGCTACCATTTTTCTGATTTTTTTCCTTGAGGCTTTATTCTTGTCTGTTATGTTCCAAAGACTCTCCCTGAAGCACTGGTCCCTCTTAAGCAGTCCAACTTCCCTTTATGATTTATAGTGGGAGCTTTTGTTTTTCTATAAAAATGTACCCCACAGCACACTGGTGTACAGCAAGCCCATCCCAGGTGAATCACCAGATGCTGATTTCAAATGCAAATTCCCTTTGGCTACAACCGCAGAGAAAGATCACGAGGTGATGCTTGTCTGATGGAGCTCGGGGCAGAGAGGTTTGTGCAATGCTCACCTCTTGCTACCAGTAAGAGGTAAGAAGTGCAGTAAAGCAGCAGACCAGCAAAAGAGAATGATCAGGCATTTACTGAAACATTTTGAGTATTAAGTCTCAAGATTGTAAGAAAGTTCTACAGAGCTGTAAAGTTCTCCTCAAATAGCAAAACAGTGCCAAAGGGTGACCAGGTGAATGGTGTAATAACTGTGGATGCTTTTACAGAAAGAATCTGTGAGTCATTGTTATGCCACGGTAGTGATGATGTTGTAATTGTTGCTGACTTGTTTAGTGTTGTTTTGAGTCCTTTTGTGCCTTCAAGTGAGACAACAGAAATTCTAGTATCTGAATGTGTGCTGCCAACCACAAATGTTTCTCACCACTGCTGTGTAGATTTGACCAGACTTGTGTGTTCATCACGACTGTCATTCATATAAGCAGGAAGGTGCATGCATGGCTGAGTGTCTGCAAATGACATTTTCTGACTGGGGAAACTAGAAAACGAGAAAATTGAGTATGTTATTACCATTAGAGGCTTTGTGGGCTAGAGGCTGCAATAAACCATTTACATAATTGAAAAGAATTCTGAGAATATGCCCAAATCACTGGGAGAGAGCCCTGGGACCAAATGGCAGAATCTGCTTTGATGATAAGATGGCAAGTGGTGGCAATTGTGCTGTGTGCTTACCATGGACTAAATGTTTCTAAGAGAACTTCCATTTATTCCAATGCTTCTATCACCTTCCCACAAACTTATACAACCAGGTGGCCCTTACATTAGACTATGATATTCATAGTGTCACCATGAGAAACTGCAAATTTCATTCTACCTCATTCTGTAATATTCTGTAATATCAGTCTTATTTCCAGACAACAGCTCAGTGTGAATTTTTCGTTCTAGCCAGACTGACCTCCTTCACATCGGCAATACCATCCTTCATATACTTAAGACACCATGCTAAGACGTTATATAAATCATCACTAATCCTCAAAACAGCACATGTATAGATATTATCTTATTATCACAATTTTATAAGCAGAAAAACTGAGACACAGAGAAGTTATGTAATACACCTAAGGTCACATGGATAATTCAAGTCACAAAACTTGAATTCAAAATGGTATAGTCCGAAGCCTGGACTTTTTCCTTTTCACTAGCCCATGAGTCTCTCCTCCCAAAGATCTTGTTTTCAAAAAGATAATAGGTTTGTTTGTATATTTTGATTTAATTTTGGATTCCTAACCATTTTCCTCAGGAGTTTCCAGAGAAATAATAATTTTCAAGGTCTTGGGAATGGTGGGGCTTGGGTGATTGAGTAAGGGCCCCAGTCTAGAAGACACTGGGGAATTGAGCAGTTTATTCAGTTCCCCTGTAATTATGAGGGTATAAGGCAGAGGCTTAGTTACTGGAATTAGTATAAGGTTAAGGATCACTCAGTTGCAAGAAAGTATTCTAGGTAGAATAATTTATGCATATATATGGAGAAAAAATATCACAGCCTACACAGGGTTGACTATGTTTACCATGGCAGGGAGCAGGGATGCCTTCTGCTAAGGTATGTATGTGATGTTAGGACAATAGTAGAGTGAACTGATGTCTGTGTTTGATGCTTTAATCCTGTGGAAAAAAAAAGGCCAGACAACCATGTTTCGCATTTTGTTGAAAACATTTTGCAAACCTCCAGATAAAGAACATGATGATAAAGACACTTATTTTGAGGTTTGTTTTCTTGGAAGAAGAAAGTGAAAGATGGGAGAAGAAGGAGATATTTAGAAAGAGGGATTCGAGCAGAAGCATCATGACAATTGAGTCCCTGAAAAGATGGGAAAGCCAGAACAGGCCTCCGGGGGAAGTTTCTGGAGCTTTTCCAACACCATTCCTTTCTCTAGCCATCAAGTGATGGAGATTTGTTGAACATGACACCTGGCTGCTCTGCATTATGGATCTGAATGGAGAGACAAAAGAGAGAGCTAATTGTTTTCCATGCATTCAAGTTTAATTTGGTGCACTTTTAATTAGGGCTCTGATGGGACTGGGAATCATTTCCTTCTGCACAGGCAGCTCCTGACAGCAGGTGACTGTGTAGAGGAAAGGGATTATTACAGAAGCCACTCAGGTCACGTTGGCATCAACATAGCAGTTGCAGAGGATGTACTGGGAAATGTCGACCCTGATGTCAACAGTGACCCATTCAAGATGAAAAGCACTCAGCAGGATGTGGTGCATCAGGGCTTAGCCAACATGGAAAAGCTGGTTTCAGAACTGGTAGAAGAAGGTCACAAATAAAATCATCTCTAAGGAAGAAAAAAGTAACTTCTATTGAGCAACTTTTATGTGGCATAGGAGCATGGAGCCATTGACTATAAGTTCCTTCAACACTCATAATTATCATTCCTGCTTTACACCCTTTTACAACAGTGGAAGTTAAGGTCGAGTAGTGATAAGGGACTTTCCCCAAGTTTATACAATTAGTAATGACTAAAGTCAGGCATCCAACTCAATTCTGTTCCACCCCCAGGTCCATATTCCATTCCTTGTCCTCTCAGTTCCCTACCCCAATCCCTAACACATCCCATCCTTTCTGGCCTCTACAGTAATCATAAAGATCTACTGTCACTTACAGAGAAAAAAATGAGTAAGTGTGAGTTTGGTGTGAGTAAGTTATCAATGTCATTTATTTGTAGATATTAATTAATTTTGTAATAATTTAATAATTCAATTTGAATTTAAATTTTGGATTCAATTTATCACATATTTGCACAGCAGCACTGGTAAATAAGACAGGTCCCTTCTCTAATAGCTAACAACCTACGATATGTGTTATAATCATGGATTTGTGGAACATCCATAGGCAACGCCTTGTCCAACCCTTTTCCCCAAAATTGAAATGGTCTCCTCCAATATGAACTAATATATACTAGTTTAAAACTAATCTGGTAATATACAAAAGTCTCAAATCGTAATTTGGCCATTATGACTCTCAAAAGTCCTACTAAAGCAGTGCCTGTCAGTGACGATTTTTATCAGATTGTGCTTATTCATTTAAAAAAGGTAGCCATCTCACTAACGTGTGCAGCACCCCCAATGGAACAGTTTGATGCGTCAATCAAGTAGGTAAGTGTTTAGCCTTAAGTCCAAACACTTATTGGTACATCTGTCTCCACATTCCTTTCAGTGCCTTGAGTGTTCTTCTATAAGGAAGAAGAATGCAGCCCAAATGATTTCTCTCTTTCTCTGAAGTACAACAGGGAATCCTGCTAAACTCCTTCTCCATCGTCATGCCTGGGCTACTTCGCTCCCTAACCTGGGTCCTTGTTTTTAATCCTTGCTCCCCTTTCAACTAATCTCTTTACAGAAGAACAAATATTATATTTAAGTATTTTTCCTTGTAAAACAAAAGATTCAAAACAACCACAAAACAAATATAGAGGTTAATGGATTATTGTAAGACAAACGCACTTGAAACCATTACCAAGGACAAAAGTAGAATTTTGCCATCCAGCTCAGATAGTCCCTCTCTGCGTCTGGCTGTTTCTAACTCAAATATCTCACTCAACCAAAAGCAGCCACTCTCCTGACTTTTACAGTAATCTTTTGTGTGTGTGTGTTTAATGTTTTGTCATCAGATTTCCTTGATTAGTGTTGCCTATAATCTATAACCACAATGACCACTTCTTCCCTTTCTTTCTCTTACAATTTATCTGTTGAATAGCCCAAAGACTTTAACTTGTAGAGTTTCCCACAGCCTGGCTTTTGTTTATTACACATCCATGGTACAGGTCACCCATTCTTTCACCCTTCACTTTGGCAGCTGGATCCAGAGCCCAGGTCACACTCATGTTCAATCTCTTTGGCAAAACTAGAAGTGGTGGTATGTGCTTTCGTCAGGAGACACATCACTCCCGCTATTTCTCTTTTTGAGAAGTTCTCAGCTGTTTCAGCTCAGTGTCTGGATCCATTAATTCATTAGGAGTTGCCAAATGTTGATATTCAAATTATTTCTTTTCTGTCTTTATTGAACAGTTGGTGTACTTTTGTAAAGAGATGCTTGCTTGTCTACTGTGTGGTTAGCCAGTGGTAGAGTTCATAGGGGACCTGTAGAGACAGGTAGGATAAACATTTGAATTTTTCCCTTTAATTACCAGTTTTCTAGATAAAGATTTGGTGCCCTATTATGGCCAAATGTGACCAATTACATTTTGTTGTTGTTTTGTTTTGCTTTAAATGTCATCCAGAACTCATGGATTTAAACATATTTGATAGATTTCAATTAACTGCAATTACTCTTCATTTTGAAGCTCAGTCGCCTCTTGTTTGGCAGTGAGGTCCTCCTTATGATGAGTCTTGAGCCTATATGACATGCCTTCAGTGATCTTTGACTGCTTCCTAGATACCCGGAATGGCAAGATGTTCTAGGTTCATCTTGAACATTTCCTGCCCCAGACCTGGTCGTAGCCATTTCTCCAAGAAGTCTTGCTATATGTTTTTTTTGTTGTTGTTTTTCTTTAAATGAAAGGTGATATTTCAAGTACATTCTCTGAGCTCATCACTACTGGTCTGGTCATTGGTAATGTCTTTTCTTTAGACAGAACTTGAAGAAAAAAAAGGTATAGGTATAGATATAAAGATGTCAATATATATAGACACAGATGTAGAAAAATGCTGCTGGTAATTTCAAGTCTAATTTAGAACTATAGGGCTTTTTGTTTGCGTGCTTGTTTCTTTGTAAAAGTGCTACTTCCTCTGTGTAACATCTGCATCACTCCTCTTGCACAGCAAGAATCATGGTCCTTGAGGATACATAAAATAATATAATTAAAATAATTCATATACTTTCATTTTCTTATCCCACATTATCTACACAATGTTCTTAGAATAACAATACTAATACCACCACCACTAAGGGTAAAAATAGTCACATTTTTTTCCCTCGTTATCTCCACCTCCTCAATTTTTAGTTATTTATTTTTTAATTTTTAAAAATTGTTTTCCCAAATAAAATTTATTACCTAATAGTATATATATATAAAATTATTTTCAGGCAATTGTTTTTTCTTTATTATTTTTTACAATAGGTCTTCATTGGTTATCTATTTTAAGTATAGCAGTGTGCACATGCAGTTCGAAACTCCCAATCTATCCCTCCCCTCCTGCCCTTCCCCACTGGAAACCATAAGCTCATTCTCTAAGTCTGTGAGCACAACAATTTTTATTTTTATGCTCTCATTATCTGAGCATATAGCTATTGCATTCCATTGTTCTAAACCTCATATAATTTTAAGTCTGTAAGTAACTACAGTTGACTCTTGAATAAAGTGGGGGTAATGGGGGCCAACCCTCCGCACAGTTGAAAATCTTAGAGTTAGCCCTCCCTTACTTGAGCTCTGCATCTGTGGATTCAACCAACCACGGATCATGTAATTCTACAGTATTTACTAATGAAAAAAATCCACATATAAGTGGACCTACACAGTTGAAAACCATGTTGTTCAAAGGTCAACTGTACATGTTTTATGTTCTACACCAGTAATATCAATGTT
The DNA here is from genome assembly GCF_059928025.1 of Delphinapterus leucas. Lineage (NCBI taxonomy): Eukaryota > Metazoa > Chordata > Mammalia > Artiodactyla > Monodontidae > Delphinapterus > Delphinapterus leucas. Next base: position 109,313,665 of record NC_143134.1, on the reverse strand, counting down.
TCCAATTATTTTGGTCTTCAGAAGTTCATTCTCTAGCAGATTCTTTAAGAAGAGCTCATCAGAACAGTATTTCCTTGATTCTTGCATGTTGATAACAGTTCACACTCTTTATATGTGAGAGTCAATTTTGCTGGATAACAATTCTTAGCTCACTTTTTCTATCTTCGAATATGAAATACGATACTCCATTTTCTTCTGACATAAAGCATTGTTGTTGTTGGAAGTCTGAAGATGACTTTTCTTTTTCCCTTATAAGTCACTTGATATCTTTGCCTAGATGTTCAAAGGATTTTTCTTATTGAAAGTCTAGTAATTTTATATGTCTTCGTATGGTCTTCCTGGGTCAATATACTCAAGTATGTAATTGCTAGTGAATAATTCAGTGCTGATTACCTGCTCAAGCTCTGTTAGTCTTGCCATAGACTCCTTGTCTTCATCTGGGCAAAATCCCTTCAACTGCTGTTCTCAAACTGACACGCTGTATTTCTTCTAATGAATATCTTTTGACTGTTTTGGGTTTTGATGCTTTGTTGTTTGCCTCTGTTTCCTGCCACACAGATGTTGATATTATGCAGGTCCTAGGGATTCTGGCAATTTGCTTGTAGTTTTGTGTTCCTGGAAATATCTTGTCACCTACTTTTGTTGTAAATATAATCCAGTGGTTTTTGGTTTCCCTATCTAGTTTCTTTGTTTCAGATGATGACTGAGAGAGAATACAAGACTATGCTACTACTACCATCTTCTTAGAACCCTCCGAAGTAATTTTTTAAACTAAACAAATTATGTAAATTTTTGTCTAACACCCTCCTATGACTTCCCAATTCATTTATAATAAAATTACAATTTATTAACCTAGCCTATAAATTATTATATGTCCACTATTTACCCTCCCAGCCTTATCTATTTCACTCTCCTTCCTTAGTAGGTTCTGGGACTTTCTCCTCTAGACACTTTGCATTCTCCTTGTATGTTCTTCCTTCTGATTTTCATGGTTCCTTCTCTCATTTTATTAAAATTTCAGCTTACATTTCTAAAAGATCCTCTCAATCCTTACAACCTAAAGAAGACACCGTAAGTCACCATCTGTGACATTACCTACAGTAATCATTTACTTAGCACTTAACCACTAACTAATATTGTTTTACTTTAATATTCATTTCTGTGTCAATTCAAGAGTCAGCAAACTATAGCCTGAAAGTCATATCTGGCTGGCCACTAGGTTTTATACATAAAGCTTTATTGGAACCCAGCCATTTATTTTTTCTCTATGACTGCTTCTGCACTTTATAATAGTTGCATGAGAGAACATATGGCTATCAAAGCATAAAATATTTACTGTCCGGTCATTTACAGAAAAAAGTTTTCCAACCTTCTTGTTAGTTCATTGTTTATTTCCTCCCACTAGAATGTAAGTTCCATAGTAACTTGAGTGTTGCCAGTATTTTCACTACTTTATCCTCCTCATCAAGATTAGTAGCTAGCACATGGTAAGTAATCTCTAAATATTTGTGAATGACTAAACCCTGATCTTACATTGTCAGTATCATTTTTAGGCTACCAGACAGTCGTGTTTTTTTTAATAGGTTATTAATAGCTTAGTGATGATTATAATTCAATTCACCACCCAAATAGCCAGATGACAAAATCGAAACTAGACCCTTCAAGGCAATGATTCTAAGAAGGGAATTTACATTTCGGCAGTGATTAGCAAATACACAAATATATACATGTTTGAGAGCACACCAGCTCTGAATACAAGATAACTATTTACAACTCCGTTTTACTCCTAACTGGTTATGTGTGTTGGTTACTTCACTTCTCTGTGTCTCTATTTATTAATCTGTAAACCAGAGTTAATGAAATAGCTACATTAAAGAATTATAATGAATATTAAATAGGAAGAGTGTCCAGCCCATAGTAAGAACTCCACATATATTAGAAGATGATGGAGAGAATGAGATGATGATGATCACGATTGTGATCATGATGACAACTATGGTAAAAAAGAAAAAAAAGGAGGTTGAGGAGGGGGAAGGGAAGAAAACAGAAGAGGAGAAAGAGAAATTGATAATGTGGGTAAAAATAAACTCAATAAATTCAACTTATTGAGCTTATACTATGTTTCAGGCACTATGATCTCTGGTTTCCATAGGCTGCATAATTTAATTCTTCCAAGAGCCTTTCGAGGAGAGCACATGAATATCCCAATATTACACATGAGGAAACCATACCTTAGGCTACATTATGTGGAAAGAGCCTCCAAAGCCTTAGTTCTTGACCTATGTAGACTTCTCCTTCCATATCTAAATATATCCCTAAAGATTTATCCAGTTCTTGTTTAAAATGTGACAGGCATAGGTTTTTGCCAGCAGGAGTCTTCCACCTAACCTTCCCAACCCGGTTTAAAAATGCCCACTTTCATATTTTCCCATCTGAAAATACTGCTCTGAATTCCAAAATCATCCTTGTCTCCTTCCCTGGAAATTCTCATTTAGTCTCCCAACCATAGCCAGCTGTCAGAAGAAATGAACTGGAGAGAGTGATTTCCACTGAGGTGCTCACAACGAAACCTGTTTAATTGCTATTAATTCTCTGCTCAGATATAAGCTCTTGTAAGTTTGGATTTTGTAACTCCAAACTTGTTGGCATAGGAAAGGTGCCAACCTAGTGGCAGAGAACATCAACTCAGTTGCTCTGTAGTAAAAAGAATATTGACTGCTCAGAGCCAGGAATAGCTGTAATCTCCCTCCTCTCAGGACTCCCAACTCCTGCCTTGCACTTGGTAAAGTGAGGAAGTTCATTAGTAGTAATAGCAGTAGGAGCATTAGAAGTGGCAGTAATAGAAGTATTGGTAGTAACAGAAGCAGTAATAGTAGTAGAAGCTGTGATATGAATTGACTACTTAGATGCCAGGAAGTGCACTAAGCACATTACATCATGATCTAATTATCCTTCACAGTCATTTTATGAGAAAGTGATATACTAACCCTATTTTATAAATAGAAACATGGAGTTAAGACTAATTAAAAGACTCATCTAAGGTCACATTGTTATTAAATCACTGGGCCTGACCCCATATTAAATGTTGTCAGGTTCTGAATCTTTTTTTTTAATCATTATGCAATATTTTCTTAGAAATTCATACAAACATACAGTCATTTCTAATGTCATATTCTAATCTGAAGTGTAGATAACATCCCATTTTACAGATGGGAGAATTTAGAATCATCAAGAGTGTGTGTTTCTCCCACAACCGATCAGCATCATGATATTTGTTTTATGCTGTACACCCAAATACTCACATTATAGATCAGAATGTCTATCATTTGATCAAAGACCCCACCATAAGATATTACTCACCCCATACACACACCCAAATCACTGACCAAATCTGTTAAACAGTGTGTTGGTAAATAATTCATAACTGGCTCTTTGGCATGGGGGTAGGGTGGAGTGGGCCCTGATTTCTCACATTTACCAATTTGCGTGTTGTAAATACTCCCTCTATAGCTGATTTTATGTCATTGATGTGACATTATCCGAACAGAGTCACAAGGCGGTGCTAACAATAGGCTTGTGTACATCGGTATAAGCAATATGTATCCTCCTCCTCCTCCTCACCATCTTCTCTCCTTTCTATTATACACCCATATTCTTAGAATGTAAGAATCTTTACCTGTAGGTTTAACCTAGAAAATACTCCAAGCCCACACTCAGTGAAGACACCAATGTGAAATATACTGTGATGCATGATCATAAAGGAGTACTTGCAGCACACGTTTCCCACTTCCTAGATGCTGTATCTTTTTAAACACCAATAAGAAAACTGGTACTTGCATTTGTAATGGATTGAATGTTTGTGTCCCCCTAAAGTTCCTATGTTGAAACCATAACCCTCAGAGGACCTGTATTTGGAGATGGGGCCTCTAAGGAGGTAACTAAGGTTAAATGAGGTCATAAAGATGGAGTCCTGATCCGATAGGATTAGTGTCCTTATTAGAAGAGACACCAGAGCTCGTTCACGTGCCCTCTCTCTCCATGCACATACTTGAGGAAAGGCATGTGAGGACACAGCGAGAATGCAGCCGTCTACAAGTCAGAAAGAGAGCTCTCGCCGGGAATGGAATTTACCAGCACCTTGACCATTGGCTTCAAGTCTCCAGAACTGTGAGGAAATAAATGTCTGTTGTTTCAGCCACCCAATCTGCGGTATTTTGTTATGGAAGCTCTAGTAGACAAATACAACATCTGACAACATCATTATGTGATCAAACAAGTCTCTTATTTCCTTTGAGACACATGTCAAAGAAAGGATTGAACTAATATATTTACAGGATGTTTTCTTGATTTAATTTTCATGATCTTGTGTTTCTTGGGTTGCCATTTGCCTTTTCTAGTTCTGGTCTTTCTAGGGAGAGTTGGGCTTCTAACACAAACGCTCCAAGCTGTCTTGAATCCTAATAACAATATGCTAGAGTAATCATAATTACGTTATGGTAAATATATAGTGAAACATTTATAAATGCAAGAATAAATTCCTAAGAGGGTCATAATACCTGGTCTCTGATAAGGGAGACTGGAGTTGGAATTTCCCACTGTTGGTTGTGGACCTGTATCAGGGCAGGTGCATTATAATCACCTGGGATAACTTATTAAAATATAGATTCTGTGGTGAATTACACAACTACAAACCTAAAAAGTTTATGAGGTCATTTTTCATTATTAGTGTGAAACAGCTATACAGTAGCAATAGCATAAAGTTGGGGAGTATAAAGAGAAACTGATAATGGACATAGAGTTAGGAGAGCTATGTTATAGTTTGAGCTCACAACCAGATAGTTCATAATCTTGGATAAGCCATTTCCTTTCTCTGGGTCTCAATTTCCCCATCTGTAAAATCAATAAGCTGAGTTAGACGATCTTTAATCTACCATCTATCCCTAAACACTTTAACTACCTTGTGATTAATACAAGGATATTAGACACTTTTTCAATGTCAAGGTGAAAAATAGTTTAGCAGGGCATGGATTAGTGGTGATGTTTCAAGCACAACAAATCATAGCATATTGACAACCCTGTCTTCTAGCTAATCTTAAATCTGGCCTGGGCTTAATATCCACTAACCTTTCTGTTCAAAGAGAATATCTGGGCTCATGCATTATTCCCACCCTGAATCCTATAACAAGATACCCTCTTGTTTGCATGAGTAAAAAGTCCATTGAGAAGTCAAGTGAGGTGACTTTCAATGTATGATCCAGCACCCCAATGGACTTCTCTTATTTCATGGTAAGAGCCTTTAAGAAATTCTCTAGACTTGGGGGGATGTTATATATGTTTGTCAAGGGTTTCCAAAAGGTTAAGAAATGTCTCTTTATTAAAAGAACTCAGTACAATGACTGGCACATAGTAAGCAGTTAGTGAACTTTTGTAAATGCAGTGGATGAATCTTTCTTGGTTGTTAATTTTACCACTCCCAAGAACTATATAATTCCTGGAACCATAAGGAGAGGCATGGGTAGAATGGAAGTACCATAGAATCTCTCAGGTTTGTTGTAAAACTCAAATAAGGAGATGACGTTTTGCAAACTATAAAACCTTGGTTAAATAAAATTTAGGTGATGTGGTTACATATATTTTCCTCTGAGAATGTTCTCCCTTTCTTCTTTACCTTCCTAGACAATGGTCAGAATTTAGTACCTAAAAATATTAATAGCTTGAAACATTGATTGCAATGCTGAGCAAGTGAATATTAGAAGCTCAATACCTTGAAAAAAAGAAAATTAAATAAATTTTCATCAAGGTGCAATGGTTTAGACCAGCTGAGCTCTAAAGACATAAATTCAAGTATGAAATCTAGCCAAGCAATGTCAGGAGGTGAATCAAAGCATCATAAGTAGAGAGCATGAGGACTTCACCTCAAACAGTCTTTTATTCAGGGTTGAGAGGCTACATGCTCATAAATGTATGTGTGCACATGTTCATGTTTGTGTGTGTGTTTAAATTTTCCAACTCCATACAGTATTTGTATAGCTCTTTGAAATAAAGTGCTGTTTACAGAGAAAAGAAAATTCTCTTCTGAGAAATTTATTTGAAATTAGGATTTCTATCTTTATAATTACTTTACAGGTATTGACACTTTTTGCTCCTGCAGAAGTCTGTATACCATTGACTATTTCTATAAATCAATGGAAAATAGATTTTGCCAATGTTGAGTACAGAGCATGTCTTGTGTTTGTGTGGTTAAGTCTTTGACCACAGATATAATCTTAGATTATTAATTCATACACTATTGAAAAAAAAAACCCACTAGGGTAAGCAGTTTTCCTCAAATTCATTACCAACGAGATAAGGGCTCCTCAAGCTCTAATAGGTCTTTGAGCCTCTTCACTCCTACTGAGTGTTGTAACTGCTTTTATTTCCACAAGGTTTCATTGGCTTCCTTGAAATCCCCTGGAGCCTAGTCATGATTGTGTGGGATAATGGGATAACCAGGAGTTCATAAGCCTTGCTGTTTTTTGTCAGATAGCTGGGTTAACTGAGTCCTTTCTGAATGTGCTCAGTTACCTCAAAACTGAGCAGCTTGGATAAGGTTGGAAGTTACAAACATTGGTATGAGGACTGACTATATCAAAATCACCTTTAAAATTGTCTTTAAAATATAGACTCCACTAAATGAATTATCATATCCTGGCTTGAATTCTGGAACAGAAAAAGAACATTAATGGAAATACTGGTGAAATCTGAATAAAGTGTATAGTTTAGTTAATAGCAACATACCAGTCTTAATTTCTTAGTTTTGTAAACTGTACCATGGTTATATAAAATTAGGAGAAGCTGAGGTGAAGGGTATAGGAGTACTCTCTAAACTAGCTACACAACATTTTTGTAGACCTAAAATTATGAAAAAATCAGTTTATTAAAAATACAGAATCCATGTTCCTATATCAAAATGAGTATGGGGCTTCCCTGGTGGCTCAGTGGTTGACAGTCCGCCTGCCGATGCAGGGGACACGAGTTCGTGCCCCGGTCCGGGAAGATCCCACATGCCACGGAGCGGCTAGGCCCGTGAGCCATGGCCGCTGAGCCTGCGCGTCCAGAGCCTGTGCTCCGCAACGGGAGAGGCCACAACAGTGAGAGGCCCGCGTACCGCAAAAAACAAACAAACAAACAACAACAAAAAAAACGAGTATGAAGCCGAAGAATCTATTTTTGAAAAAAAAAAATACCCCAAAAAACCTTATGTAACTAAGTACAGCTAAGATAGGACTCATGGATGGGAGATGGAGGAGCCCTCCCAATCCTAAAGAATGCTATTAATTCACGGGTCACCTGGATCAGGTGTTTGTATGATCTATGCCACTGGAAGTGAACTTTGGCCTTGCGTTAGAATCTCAGGGGAGAATTTTCAAACTCTAGATTCCATGACTCCCTAAATCTATTAAATCACAATCTCAGGGGGTGGGACCCTGGTCTATATAGTTTTCTAAAAGTATCCCTAAGTAATTCTGACATACAAGCAGAATTGACAGTTACTAAAATGCAAGTTTCATTTAAGGGATAAAAAGAAGATTCAGACAATCAACTACTATAGTAACAGCAATGCCCATGAATTCAAGTACATAAACAGCTGCAGCTAGAAAGTGAGTAAAGTGTAACTCTCTATTTCTGGAATATCCCAAATTCTCTGGGATTCTGTGGAAATACTTTTATTTAATATCCACATAAAAATGGCTCCGACTGTTGGAATCCAGCATCTCTTTCATCACTCCCAACAATATTTCTATGATTTGTTTTGGGTTGTGGTGATGAGGAAGTTTGTGATGGGCTGTGCTACTACCAGCTTCTTCAAGGACAAGTTTTGACCCTCACTCCTAGCACCTGTATGTTCAGGATCAAGATCAGGGAACCCAAATAAGTAATCACACTTGGTGCACAAAGGGCTCGATATTTTTGTGTATAATCTGGGTGAAGCAAAGCAATTCAATTCTATTTCCCTTACTCTCATATACTGGCTTTACCCAAGTCTGCAAATGGAATTTCCCCCAGTACTTATGTTGGCCTCTGTTCCTTTGTGGGTGCTGATGGCTTCATGTATGCTAAAGGTTTATGCTTTCCCTTTAAAATCAGAGGAAATAATTCCACCCATCTTTCAAAGCTTCATTAAATTCCTACTCTGTCTGTTAGACATTTCCTGGCATCCCCCTTCTTCCTCTTTTCCAAACTGCAGCATTATATGTGGTACCACGTAATTAAGCAATTAAGTACACTCTGACATGTTGTTGTTCTCTGCCCTTACACTTGTGCCAGGAGGCAGTGAGACATGGTGGAGAGACAGAAATCATCGTAGCCATTTAAAACCAGGTAAATGCAATCTGTACCTGAGCCTTTTGTTGTCCTCCTGATAATTAAGAGACACTAACACTTATTTTAAAATGCTATTGTTTAAATAGTAAAGCATATATAAAAGTGTCTAGTGTATGATTCGGGGCTACTCAGTAATTATCAGTTTTTAATTTATTTATTTCCTCATTTATATTTCTTCACTCAGTGCTGCATAAGTGCTAAATTTATAATAGTACCTAATATCTGTGGAAAACTTTACAGCTCCTAAACTCATAAAGCAATCTGGTGAAATATGTAACCAAGCTCCATTTTACAAATGGGAAAGGTGGTGAGGTCCTAAAAGGTTAAAATACCTTCCACAGGCCACAACATTGATGGGGAAGTCTGCTAACACAGCCTGGACCTTGTGGCTCCAATGCCAGGACTCCCTCCAGGGTATTACATTAAATATTTTGTAAATTGATTAAAATAATTCATTCATCCAAAAGTAAAGGATTACCGTCTACGTGCCAAGACCTCAGCTAAGCATTCAGGATATAGTAATGAATGAGACCAACATAATCTGTGTCCTCGTGGAATTTAGAGACCAGCAACTGGGACAATGACTCATCAAGTTTAGAGCAAACGGACCATCTGTTTTGATGCCGAACGCTTTCTTGCTAACTCCTATACTGTGGAGCATTATTATAAGAGTGATGGGTTAACCAGAGGCAGCCACACTTCTAGTATCTGTGGCCCTCCTAATCAGTAATACACACTGACAGTATTGATGGCAGGACTAAAATGAACTCACTCTTCTGTCCATCAAACCTGCAATCTTGTCCTCATTAGCACATGTCAGAAACTTCCAGAGGCTAAGCACTATAACAAGAAAGATTGCTACAATTATTAGAAATAATAATCATTAGTGTAGCCTCTTCTTTACAAGAGAGAAAGACAGAGAGAAAGACCTTCTTGTACAGAGAGAAAGACCTTCTCTCACATGGTCTTACCGTTCCCTTGGGCAAAAGTGCATCCCGACCTAGAAATGTCCTCACTTGTGCTTGGTGTCTTGTCACAATAGGGCTCTAAAAGACCCTCAACAATGGGTGTCATGAACAGCCTGTCTCTACTGCCGTAGTATTCGGCTATTGGTTGTGTTTGTGTTGAAACGACTTTCAGATGGAGGTATGAATCTGCCTCTCCTCAACCCTATGTATGCCCCAGATTGGGGACATTTGCTCTTCCACTGAGAGTCATGGCTAATGTGAAGCCACAGAGCCAGCTTTCCACCACTCTGCCAGTCCAAGATTCAGTAATTCTAATATAGGATTTCTCTAGATACCTACCTTCAAGCACTTGCTGCTTCTCTCATTGGCCCATTTTCCCTAGCTTCCACCAGCTTAGAGCTGTATATGTTCTGGGAGCAGGATGTTTGTGGAAATACTCCCTACCTTTAAAAAACACTAACACTGCATCCAAATTTTGTCCTTTTTATAACCTAGCTTTTTTTTTCTTTCTTTCCCTTAAAGAGGAGTATCCCTCAGGACATCTAGTCTACCATGTTGCTGTAAGACAAGAGCTGGGCAAATCCCCTGCCCTTTTAGGGTCTCAGTAACCCCAAGAGGAAAATTATAGGATTTAATGGTATCTCATATTTCCAGGATTATTTGACTAATAGTAACAATGGAAGAAGTAATGATGAAAACACAGTTTAGCAGTTACGGTAAGAAAATAAATTTTGATAATTTAGAAGTTGCCTCAGGGAATAGAAGATACCCTGGAGATCATTCTCAATAATTTTTTTTGCACTGTTGCTCTGGTTAATTAAAGGACTTTACCATGTTTTGCTGTATGTGATTTGTCTCCTCTAAGTGCTCTTTTCAATTTGAGTTTATGTGTAGCAGCTTGTCTGTGAATTAATCCTACAATTACCATATAAAGAAAAACAAACACACACACAAACAAAAATAGCTAGCAATGATTGTAACAGTGTACCAGCCTCAATTTTCATTTTACAAGGCTTGAATTCTTAAAATTTTTGATTCCCAGTACTGTTTAGGCTCTAAAAGTATATCCCATATCTATGTACATGTCTATGACTGATTTTGTAAATTGGTCCAGTTTGACCAAATAGTTTAAGATGAAAGCTTGAGAATTTAAGATAGACACAGGGTTCAACTCTTAAGCCATTATGGAATATTGGGTGTTTTTTGGTTAAATTTGCCATCAAGTGGTGATTGTGTACCTATCAGAGACAGAAAGAAAACATAATCTAGGTTGGGGTTGGGGTATACTCTTGAAACCAAATATTACAGAAAGTGGATTAAGAATAATTAGGTGGGCCCATCACGAGACACTAAGCAGCAATAAAACCTGTTCACCCAGCTGAGTCAGTGCCATAACAGAATAGAGTCCCCGGAGATCAATGAGCATAACCGTTTCATCAGCCCACTTGGAGTCATGTCACATGAATGGGCCCTGCACAGCAGGTGTGCTCAGCACCATGCTCAGACGGAGCAAAGTAATCATTCTGTATACCAATGTTTCCCCATAATGCCCATCCTGGCCAGTGAGGCTCAGGGAACCAGGAATCATGTGTGAGACACCGACAGATGGAGACTGAGCCCACCCAGTAGAGGGGGTCCTCAGGTGCCACGGATGGCACCATTCTGTTGACCCAACCTGCACTAAAAATGCAATTGGGATGGAAGCTGAATAAGTACAATGATTTGTATTCCTAGCCCATTTCTCACTTTTGACTTGCAAACCTGCACCCCAGAACCTTATATGCGACACAGATAGAATTAAACTAATACTCTTCTGTCCCATACCTGGTTTTGCTCCTGCGTTCCCTGGCACAGCAAATGACAGGCCCATCCACCTTGTTTCAAATCTAACCTCTACCCTTTTCTTCACTATGTAAGCTTCAGGAGGAAAGGGAACCCATCTATTCTATGTACCATCTTACCTCAGGAAATCTAAGGAAATATTCATGGAATGAATGATTAATCAGGATCCAAAAAATGAATGCAATATACATTTTCATTAAGAAAAAAAAAAAGTTGAATCAGAAAAGACAAGCATCTGGGTTTTATCTGATAGAAATTACTCAAACCAAAGAAGAAATAAGCCTCTTCTGTCAATGTATTAGTTTCCTATTGCTGCTGTAATAAATTACCACAAACTTAGTGGCTGAAGACAACATGTTTTATTATCTCATACTTCTGGAGGTCAGAAATCTGAAATGAGTTTCACTGGGCTAAGTGCAAAGCGTTGGCAGGGCTGCATTCCTTTCTGGGGTCTCTGAGGGAGAATCCATTTGATTGCTTTCTGGCTTCTAGAGGACGCCCACATCCTGTGGCCCGTGACACTCTTCCACCTTCAAAGCCAGCAATGGACAGTCAAGCCTTTCCATGCTGCCGTCTCTCTGGTTGTGATCCTTCCGACTCCCTCATCCCACATTTAAGGATCCTTGTGATTACATTGAGCCCATTGGAATAATCCAGGATAATCTTTTTACCTTAGGGTCAACTGATCAGCAACCTTAATTGCAACTGTAATCAAAATCTCCCTTTGCCATAACATAGTCACACATTCTGGAGATGAGGAGAGGGACATAGTTGTATGGCCATTTTTCTGACTACCAGAGCAGAATAGACTGACAAACACAAATTTCACAGTGTCATATGAGAAGAAATTATCCTGATCATGAAATGGCTTGATGAAATCTGTGTCCTCTATAAGCCCTCTTCCCATCTTGGCATGTTGAAGTGAAACCCATTCTTCGAGGGCTACCTTAAATGCCACCTCCTCTGTGACTGGCCTTGTGGTATCTGTGTCTTCCTCCTTGAATTTCCGCTGGATTTTATTTATATAGCGAGTCACTTTAAATCTTGTAAAATGGATAGATCTACTTGCATAATGTATCTTTTCTCATTGAATGTAAGCTTCTAGAAGGCAAAATCTATTTCTGAACCAATATTAATATGCAATTTCTTCATAACACTCATGGTTTTGGGAAGACACTCCACTTCCTGGGGTCTCAGTTTCCCCATACATTTGTCAAATTTCCTCACAACAAACATTAAGCACAAGCACACATGGCTCATGGGGGCTGCTCAATGAATGTTATCTCTCTTCCCTACATATGTGTGTGATAAACTGACATATATTTTTGTGAGGAAATATTCTAGGACAAGGAGTTTGCACCTATACATTTTTTCCTAAATGACTGTGAGCTCTGCATGTGCAGGGACCCCCTTCTATGTTCATTGCCATGTTTCTGGTCCCCAAGTTCCACTTAACAATAAATATTTGCTGAAATAATGAATAATTCTTAGTACAATAGATAAGAGCATTTCTCTGTCTTCCAGGGGTGTGTTCTCCTAACTATATATCTTGTCACAGATTTTCCTGGTTCATCTGACTCAGTCCATATTCCTAAACCATCCACTCCCATATACAAAATAAACCCTGACGAAGTTAAAAATCTTTGCTTAGCTAAAGCTTTCGAGTTTTTCAATCTGCTTTCCTCCTGCTGCCACTACCCCTCCCTGCAGACATCCACTTTTCTCCCCTTATGGGAAGGAAAAGACAAAAAAGAAGTGTAATTCCTAAAATGAATAATCGATATTTCTTCAGAGCAATCTACCCTATTCTACTTGTTCTCTTAATTTACTCAGTTTATACCATCTGATGACAGAAGCCCATTGTTTTGCTGAAACATTACCTTCACAAAGTCATTTCACTCCCCTCTGCAGCACTAAAATTAATGATTCCCTCTGCAACGTCTGTTTAATTAACTACCGGCACCATAGAAGAGGCGTCCAAATACCCCAGCGACTAAATCAGGCTCACATTAGGGAAATACAATGTTAAATTGTATCAGGGAGAAGCCGAGTTTATCCTTCCGAGCACTGGCATTCATTAGCTAGAAGCCAACCCATGCATCTTCATAATGAAGTAGTGTCAACAGTGCTTGGCTGTACAGTTCTCATTTAGGGGCTGCACAGGTCTCTCCTGTCATGCTCACTTTGGGGAGTTCGAAAGAGGGTCTTAGAGAGCCCCAGAGGTAGCACATCATCCCATCATCTTTGTTCCTGGGAAGAGTCATGGAACTTCAACTGGGCATGTGCAGGCTGAGGGATTCTGGGAAACAGTGGTAATGGAGACATCTGTGAGTCATTTCTGTTAGTAGGGGTCCACCTTCCCTGAATCATTTTAGTAATATTTGCATACTTATTTGCATTGATCTACATAAGCAGGAAACTTGTCTGGCCTCTTCAGATGCACTGGAAAATCTCTATAGTTCATAAATTTGAGAGATCTTTGTTGAACAAAGATCTGCAAAGAACCTACTGTGTTCAAAGCATTGTACTAGGCGCCAGAGAAAGGCAAATTAGAGACACATCCCGCTCACCGATAATTTGCATCAGATAGAATACACTCTAACCATTAGCATAAACCTGTGTGTTCTCATCCGGGCATATAGAAATAATAGCAACTAGAAGTGCTCTAGTTGTGGGAGTTAGAGTGAACTGGATATCATCCCTACCCTCACACAGTTTGTAAGTCTGTGTACCCACACACACACCAACTGGAGTACTAATTTGAATACAAAGAATAAAGCAAGCAATGTATCAGGAGAAACAGGGATCGACAATTATAACTGTACAGAAGGGGTGGACAGTCCTATTTAATTTTGGGAGTGGTGTAAAAGAAAGAGTCCAAGGAACAGATGTCCCATTAGCTGGTTTTTGAAGGATAATAGGATTTGCATATTTAGCTAAATGGAGAAAAGGCAATTTAGAGGTACAGCAAGACAGAAAACTGTTGCAGAATCTGGGAGCAGTGAGTCATCTAGTTCTGTGGATGGCTTTAAAGAATGCCTGCAGAGAAAAGCCTTTATTTCTATTGCCCTCCTAGTCTCTGGCCCAAAGCTGGCATTAAGAAATGAGAGCTCCCTGGGCAGTAGTGAAGGAGATCCTTACTGAGCTACAGGTGCCTGCTCTCTTTGTTCTTTGAGTTTGCCACACTGTGCGGACATGAGCACCTGGTCTCCCTACCTGAGCCTGACATTTTGAACAATCATCTGTCTGACTGGGCTTCTCTCTCAGACTGTGGCCACCACCATGCCTCACTTTAGCTTTACACTAAACTTTGACTTTAAGCACAGACTAACTAGTTGGTTCTTGACACCCATTTTCAGGATCTCCCTGACTATAATTAACATGTAAATCTCTCTTAAGTTATAGTATTCAGATTTAGATGCAATTATTTCCATGCTGTTCAACCAACACCAAAGACTATGTGTGATAAACACTACTTCTTAAACATTGATTAATTCAGTCTGGGTTCATTTTGTACACCAGAGGAAGACTCACTGAAAGCAGAACTTGAAGTGTGGATGGGGAAAAAGTCTTCTTGGCCAACTACCAAGCCGGGGTCAGAAGCAAACAAGGTCAGTGAAGGAGAGATTGCGACAGCTGGAAATTGAAGTTCAGGCTCCAACACCCTCTGGAAACATACCAGTCCATTGCACAGATTACTCAAGATGCAGGCATGTGTTTGACTCGACACCAGCAAGACACAAATCTGATGGCTGATTCAACAAATTTTCCACTTTGTAGGGTTTTTTTTGTTGCTATGGTGACAAATGTGGTGTGAAACTGCAAGTTGGCAAACTGTACGGTGAGGGAGCTCCTGAAAGCAAGGGCCCGGCAAAGCCAAAGACGTGAGAGGAGCTGAGGAAACAGAACAGGGTCAGAATGGACCAAGAAATCATTGAGCTTCCCCACAGGAGCATCCTCACGACTTTCCCTTCCATGACTGCTGCTAAGTCTCCAGATCTAAGCAGCCATGTGAGACAGAATATTAGATGCCAGATGCGCACATCTGTTAGTTGTCACATGCACGAAAGGAAGGAGGTCATGTAAAGTTCTAAGTTTATTTTTTAAAGAATTTCTGAAGTCTGGCAACTTCTAGCAATGAAAAAGTCCTAATGAATTAACATCATTATATCAGTGTTGTTGCCTAGTTGTTGCCTGCAGGGGACAAGAGATCTTTTTCCTCCCTCCTTTTTTTGTTCTCTTGCTCTACAAACCATTGTGACTCATTGACTCAATAAATACATATTTAAATACATATTCTACCTAAATTGGTCAAGAAGCGGGGATCTTTGGTGGGGAGGCAACCGGGCTGTAATGTAACATCAACAGACCTGGACTCCACTTCTGCTTCTTCTGCTTAGTCATAGAATGTATTTGAGCAGCTGATCTAAGACTCAAGTTTGTTTGTTTCATTTTAATCTGAAAAATGGTGGTAAAAAACGTACTTACTTCATAAGGTTATTCTCATTATCAAAAGATATAAGGGGCATAAGGCACTTAGTACAGTGTTTGTCATAAGGTAAGTACTCAATACATTTTAGTTATAAGGTTAGGATCAGCTAACTTCTAGTATGTGGGGTGTGGGCATTCACTTTTTTTTTTTTAAGTGAAAATTAAGCCTCATTGTGATTAATGGGAAAAGAGTAAAAAGGGACTTTTTTTTTTTTTTTTACTTCTCATATGTAATGACAATGACTAACTGAACCTGTCTGGGGGTCTGACCCCAAAGTTGGGATGCCCCAGAATTGGTGATTCAGGCACAGATGATGAAAGGAAGTCCAGAATGACAGACAAAAATAATCTCCAGCTTGGACAGTGACGGGAGACAGGAGGGCAATCTAGAAAACATGTTAACATCAAGACCTAGGAGAATATTCAGGCAGGAAAACAGATGGAGCGTAACCCTGGAGACTCCAGAAGGCTTCCTTAGAGATCCAGATATGGAGGCAAATATTTGACATCAGGCTATCTGTCTACAGGAAAGTTTCAGAGCAAGTTCAGAGCAGGGTTCAGAGCAAGTTTCTAGAACCTGGATACAGAAGTTACAAAAGAAAGACATGACCTAACAGTGACAAATATGAATCTAGAGCAAAAAGGTAAGTACAGGGGAAAGGCATATTGCAGCAGATTCTAAAAGGGAATAAATGTCTAACAGTTGGAAATATTCCAGAAATGTTAAAAATACATTTGATCAGGAGCTTAAACAATGAAATAAAAGCCATAGTTCTATTTTTATGAATTTGTGAAATACAGAAAAAAATAATCAAAGTAGAAAACCAAAACATAGAAAAATTATGAGTGTAATAATTGCAGTCTTAATATTTATCTACCACATCCAAGTACCTGTGTTTGTTTCCTTTCAAATTGGAAGGGTCTTTGTGGGGATTACAAAGCAATGACTATAATTTTGAGCATGTAAAAGACTGGTCTTAGAAGCCCATGTTTGGATCTTCATTGCATGGTTTGAGAATGAGGTGTTTTGGTTTCATTTGTGTTCTGGTCACTTGTATTGTTTCCCCCCATAGCAAGAAATGGGGTCCCATAGAGGACCTTAATTATTGGTTTGTCAGTATTTGTGTAGGGAGGCTAGGGAGAGACAATGACAGAGAAAGACCACTGAGAAGCGGGAAGAACTCTGACACAAGTCCAAATATTCCTACTAGAGAGATTTTAGCCAGAAGATGAGGAGGTACTGGGTTCTCATATCACACTAAACTAAAGCACTGAATATAATGGATAACCTTAAAGAAGGTGGGTATCATCATAAGGCTTAAAAGTTGGTTTAGAAACAAACATTTGGGTCATTTGCATTTAAGATCAAGAACACAATTGTCTTGAGCTATTGCTATAGGCAAGGTTTTCTGAGAAAACTTAGTTCTCTGAGAGAACTAAATTTTACTTAAAATATGCTCACTCAATACTTGCTAATTAATAATGAATGCAAAATGAATGATTTTTTTTGGTATTAGCCTGCTCTTTAGACTAAATGGACACAAAGATACATTACAATCACTTCCACTTTGTATCTTAATTGCAGTTTCAATCATTTCAGCAGCTGGAAATACATACAGGAGAAGAAAAATGAACCAATGCGATTTCACACCTTTTCTGTGATTGACAAGGTGTTCTGATATGGAGATGTGAAGATATTTAGTATGTGTTCTGTGCATTGGTTTCACATAAATTTCCCATTTAAACTTCACTATTACCTTATCTAGTAGGCATTATTTTCTCTATTTTACAGATGGGAAAACAGAGCATGGCTCCAATGTTACTTGGCTACTAAATGGAAGTGCCAAATTTATGTTACTCCCAATCCTTTGCTCTTATTTACTACGCAAGGCTATCTGAAATGATAAAGTACTAAATAAATGAGATTACTAAGTAACTGAATGACCCTAAAATTGTTTTTTTTTTGGTTTTAAAAATTGTTTAATAAAATTATTAGAATTTTCCCATACCAACACTAGACTAGGAATTCAGATAACTGATCTGCTGTCAAAACTGAGGACCTCTGGGCTTCCCCGGTGGCGCAGTGGTTGAGAGTCCGCCTGCCGATGCAGGGGACACAGGTTTGTGCCCCGGTCCGGGAGGATCCCACATGCCGCGGAGCAGCTAGGCCCGTGAGCCATGGCCACTGAGCCTGCCCGTTCCGAGCCTGTGCTCCGCAACGGGAGAGGCCACAACAGTGAGAGGCCCATGTACCGCAAAAAAAAAAAAAAAACAAAACTGAGGACCTCTGATAAATATAACAATCTCCACTGACCACACAGTTTCCCTATAAATCAGGACATGAGCTAGATAAATTCTAAGGCACAATCTTTGGTTTACAAGAAATAAGTACTTTGTAGACCTTGAGAAGCATCCTTTCCCCCGAAGGAACTCTGAGTTGAATCTGAAGCCATTTTGTGTGGGTCAATTTATGAAACCATAGATTACTCACATTCTGGTACTTGAAAGCCATTTGGCTGGTAACTGAACTATTCCATACATCTGCATTTCATGTCTTGCCATGATGTGTGTATTTTTTAAGGCTAGGCATCTTGTCAGCACTTCTCTTCCCTCTTATGGAATTTTGGGATTAATACACAAATGTCTGTTCAATGAAATCTTGACTGCTCAATGGGCTATTTTTTGGAGTTTCATTAATCATGCTTTGCTTACTAAAAACTACATTTAACATAATAAAATGGGAGCTATCTCATAATCCAGACTTCAGATATTCGAATTGGCCTTCTGTATTTGTCTGTTTGGGCTGCTATAACAAAGAGACCATAGATCTGGTGGCTTAAATTACAAAAATTTATTTTTCACAGTTCTGGAGTTGGGAAGTTCAAGATCAAGGCACTGGTAGATTTGGTGGCTAGTGAGGGCCTGCCTCCTGGCTCATGGACATCTCTCTGTGTCCTCACATGGTAGAAGGGGGCAAGAGAGCTCTCTGGGCTGTCTCTGATAAGGGCACTAATCCCATTCACGAAGGCTCCACCCTCATGACTTAATCATCTCCCAAAGATTCTACCTCCAAATAACATCACATTGGGGATTAGGCTTCAAAGCATGAATCTGAAGGGCACACAGACATTCATTCTATAGCACTTTCCTATAGATTATATGAATCAGCAAGAGCCATAAACCTGACTATATTTTTAATTACTCCAAAGTTCACCAAGCTATGCATGAGTTCGTCTATACCAGGGATGACGAATATGTGGTACACTGGCATCCTCTCTCTCATCTGTTGCTGAAGGTGGTTATTTTTAATCAATCATAGTACAGACACATTACCACACTTTTTAGACCTCAATAAAGAACCACAAGATTCTCCCTATCTATTGATTAAAGATGGTACATAAACTGAACTGTACTTACCTTTTCTAGGCTTTCAGGAAAAAAATGTTAATAACCCACATCAGACCAGGGCCACGATATTGGACCAGAAACTCTTTTTTTCTTAGGGGTCAATATCAATAAACATTAAGAATCAGAGGGCATCAGCCTCTCATCTCTTCCGAAGAACTGTGTGAAATATGGGGGAAGTCAAAGTGAAGAATGTACAGGAGCTGGGTAGCTGTCCATAGCTTGATATTTGCTATTGGTCTCGTTTAAGCCGTTGGGAGCATTTTTCTTTCTGGTGGGAATTATAAACCTGGCACATACCAGGAGAGTCATAAAATCCCCTCTGGTATCTTTAATCAGTCATGACTAGTATATCTACCATACATTCTCCAAGTTTAAAATAGAATAAAGTCACGTAATAATCTTTCTCCCAGCAGCTAGACTGCCTCTCAGCACAATGACCCACACTCTATGGCTGTATTAACAGATACGATCTCTTCTTTAATGGAGCTCAGCCATGGGTATTAGCTACCTGTAATGCAGTTTGGGCTGTCAAGCACTCTACCAAACTGCTAACACATTACAAGTTATAGGCATCAATCCTTTCTAAGTGAAAAGGCATTTCACATTCAAAACACTTCAAACCTAATAATGGGAAATTATCATGATGGATCCCCTTCAGCTGCCAAAAGGTAAAGAATGGAGAGAAAAAAGACAGGCACCCAATCAAAAAATTCATATCAATTCTTCTTGATCTACCTGGGGCAGATTAAACTCAAGTAGTGGATAACCTGTCAAAAAGATTGCAGAAGCTCAGCTGTGGATCAGAAGTGTTTCTGTTTGATGGGAAGAGGCAAATCCTAATAGGATAGGGATAGAGTCCAATGGCTAGAGTCACAGTGGCCTAGGCAGTCCAGGAAGACCAGGTAACATGCATCATATTTAATTTCCCTCATGTTCAGTGTTACACTGGGACATTAAAAACACTCGGGGAATCTGACCTGGAACAGGATCCTGGAAGACAACTGCAACTAAGCAAGGGGAAGCTGAAATGTTCTGTGTTCCCTGTCCTATTTTATACGGCCTTCCAAGTGTGGTCAGACCCTCAACTGACTATAGAATAAACCAGAGGACAGAGATGCTTATACTACCTGGCATTTTAGGTTTCATGTCAAAATTAAGAGTGAAACTGCTATTATTCCCATGTGACTCAATTATATTCATTCATTCATTCATTCACTGTTAAATTCATTTATTCAATTACTTATCCAAGTTTGGTTATATATTCATATGGGTGTACTAGATAATATGCATTTGAGGGGCTTCAAGAAAAACCGAGGAATCCAAAACACATTTGATAAAAGCTAAGCCAATACTTTCTGGTACCATTGCCACAGAGATAGTATAATAAGTATAATATTTATTCATCATTGTTCACCATTCAAAAAATCTTCTTGTTCAAATATTTGCTAGAAGTGGCAAATGGGTTTCAACTAGTTGTTGAAGAGTTAGTTGTGTTGAGAAGGACCAATCCGTGCTTAGTGGGAAAGAGTGTTAGGAGTGACTAAAAATGTCTGCAGTGGGAAGAAAGAAGGGTGTGAAGCCCTCTGCCAACTCTACGTCTCTAATCTGATTGCATTTCCATTTCAGTTCTCCTTCTTTTAAACCTTTTTTTTTTTTAAAACACTGCTACCAATTTAACATCCTAGCATTTGATGGCTGGATGACCTTGAACAGATCATTTTAAAATTTTTAATTTCAATTTTTTTCAGAATATTTAAAACGGAGTTATAGCACAGTGCCTTAACAAACAATTATTTAGTGCCTTCCAAACAATTTCAGGTCCAGGGAAATAAGAACATGTTCAATAGACAAGGTGCACACCCTCATGAAGAGGGACTGAAGGATAGTCAAAATAATCACACCAATGAATAATTTTTAACTTAGGTAAGTGCTAAAAGAAAAAAAAAACATGCAGTAAATAAATCATATTAAAAAAGGGACTCTTTATTATCTGAGTGGGGCAAGGGGAGTGTTAATTAAGTTTTCCTGGAGTAAATGATGTTTAAATGGATATAAACACACATAGAATTAACTAGGGAAAGAAGTTTGTGAACAACATGTGCAAAGGCCCTGAGACAGTAGAGAGTGACTTCTTTCAGAAAGAAAGACAAGCATGGTTAGAGGCTCAAGAAGAAGGGAAGAAAGGCAGCATGAGGTGAGGAGCTGGATCATTTAGGACATCTTATGTCATGTTGAGGATTTTGCTTTTTATTCTAAGAACAGTGGAAACACATTGAAGGATTGTAAGCAGGAGATAACTATGATTGGATACGCATTTTAAAAAAATATTATGCTCAGGGTATTATGTACATAATATTGGGGAAGGCAAAAAGAGGAAGCTGTTTTAAGTTTGCTTGTTTTTCTCCAGTAGTACAGGGGGGAATAATGAAGTTATATAATTGTTATGATTAGACCAATGTTGTGACTTAAGAATAAAAATTAGTAGAAAAATTGATGCCCAGGATTAGTCACAAAAAGACCAGGTCTATGATTTTAAATTATTGAAAAGAACTAATATTTATTTACTACTTACTTGGGGTATTGCATTACGGTACACCACGAACCAGAAAAATGCGTGGTCTCACTTAATTCTTATATGAGCCCTATCAAGTGGTCATTAATCTCCAGTTTATGAAAGATAAAAAATAAACACAAAAGGTTAAAAAAAACACCCTGTGGAAAGCAGATAGGATTAGGCCTCTGTTTCAGGGGATGGAGAGAATTAAACACCAGAGCCACAGCTGAACTGCAACCCTGCTCCAGTCTCCTGACTCTGGCTGGTTCCCCTCCACCCAGATACTCTGGAATGGGTCTTCTGTTCTGACCCTCTGCGCTTTATTAATGCCTGCCTATCCTCTGAGTCCACATGAAGTCCAGTTTTCTTGGTACCTGAATTCCCATCCTCATACCCCAGTGCATCTTCCAGAGAGGAAGCGACAATGCAGCTGACTAGAGAGACAGGAGGAATGAAGTTCATTTTTCTTAGAATCCATGTTCTGCAAATGCCAATGATTATAACACTGATTCTCTTTACTCCTCTGACTCTGCCAGAAGCCCAAAGGCGAGGACAAATTTTCATTCTTGTCAGAAAGTGGCCGAGGAAATCATGCCTATTTAGCCTCACTGGAGGATACAGTTTAGGAGACTCTGTTAAGGCTGTCTCATTAGTCATACAGCATTTGCACATTGATGACTGAAGGCAGAAGATGACCTTAATTACATTATCATCCTAAACTTGATGTTTTCCTTGAGGCCCAGGGCACAAAGGGAGAGGGACGGAGGGAGCTATGGGCCAAGGATCTAAAACTCCTTGATATTATGTGACTGGTAGTTAAGAGATAGGGGTGGGGAGAGGGCATGAAAAAGGAAGACAAATAACATGTCTTTTTGTTTCCCAGGCACTAAGCTATGCATTTGTACACATTTTATAAAAATAATTAGTAAGGATACCAGTGAATTTATATTACAAAAACACTGATGAAATATGACAATAAATATGCTTATTCTAATGTTTTGGGGTTTGCAAAGCACTTTGAAATAGGAAGGCATGTTGTGTTGTGGTTTAAGGGGGCTAAACAATAACATACCTTTCTTTCCCTTAAGTTCAGAAATAACAGAAATAGTTCCAGAACTTAGACAGGTGGGAATCAAATTACAAGTTTGTTATTGTTAAAGCAGTTATTGCAGGACATGTTTTGGACTTGAGGCCATTATCAAGCTTCCCTATAAAGCACCTTCTTCCCAGATTTACCCTTACTCACCTGGGTACAGGCAGAGGGGCAAAGGACAGGACAGTTAACTCACAGGGGCACCTGGAGGCATGATGTTCCCAGGAGCTCCTACCTGGAATCCCTTCCCGCATCCCATCATTTGTCCCTCCTCCTCCTGGGGGGAGAAGCTGGCTGTGGGCAGAGCCCTGAAGCATTCTCCTAGAAAAGTTCCCTCAGGAAACATGAAGTGGTAAGAATAAAGTTTCTGCAATCACACAGCAAAGTTTAAAAGCATGGGCTTTAGAGGAAAACAGGCCAGACGCTTAATATGTTACCTTCTATAATTCCCTAAACAAGTCCCTAAGCCAGGAATCATCATTTCTGTTTATAAATAACTGATGCTGTCTTTATTTAAAATGTTGATGTTTTTGTGGTATATGAAAAATAAAACAAAAAGTGAATATAATAAAAAAGAAACAGACTCATAGATACAGAGAACAAACTAGTGGTTACCAGTGGGGAGAGGGAAGTGGGGAGGGACAAGATAAGGGTAGGGGATTAAGAGGAACAAACTATTTCTATGTATAAATAAATAAGCCACAAGGTTATACTGCACAGCACAGGGAATATAGCCAATATTTTATAATAACTATAAATGGAATATAATCTACAAAAATTTTAAATCTGTATGTTGTATACCTGAGACCAATATAATATTGTAAATAAACTATACCTCGATAAAAAGAAAGAATACAAAGAAAAATAAAGAAAATGTTGATGTTTTGTTTTGTGTGGAGTCTTGGCATTTGTTTTGATTTTTAATATTTTTATATTTTTCAACTATATCAAAATACTGTAGTATTAAAATATTTTATCTTGATTACTGAGATTATGGTGCCCTAGCATACCATCTTGCATAGAGCAGGTCTCAGCAAAGGTTCTTGAATACATTGCATTGTGTTAAAAATGGTTTCTCTACCTAAGGGCCTAACAGTGTAAGATGCGGCAGTGTTTTGCAAATATTGGTATGGATTTGATATAGAGTATAAGAATTACTGATAATATTCCAAATGATTTGAGGCTATACATTAAACTAGTTTAAAAATTTGATAGTTATGTATTTATTTTGATACACTTTCAAATATATAAACATATATGCATGCATATAATTACATTAAAATTTTAATTTCATTGATGTTATTGCCTAGGATGAGGTTAAAGAAGAAATGTTTCTACAAGTTGCTAAATATAAAGAGAAAATTAAATAAAGTATGGACAGTATGCAGATTTGGCAAAATATCTCATATGCACAGATAACTGGCATTTGAGATGCTCCATAAAAACCATAATCACTTTAAAGTCAAACACTATAATAAATAAACTATAACAAATAGCCTAGTAGATGCAGGAAACATCAACAGCAGTTATTGAGAGAAAGGGAAAATTAATTCCAACTAGTGGGAATCTGGGAAGGCTTTGAAGAGGAAACAATTTTTGAACTAGGACTTGAATGCTGGAAAGGATGTCAAGAAACAGATGTGAGATCCTTCTCTAAAAATCCAAGGTCCAAATCACATGCTGCATTTTATTCTGGGGTCTAATTCTGTTTCATTTTGGCTGGCCACATCTCTAAGCCATTCAGGAATAGCTGGTTGTGTTTCTAATCCCCCTAAAGAATAATTTGTATTGAGCTTTAAGGTTACCTAGTTGGTGACGATAATTTCCCAGTTCTCCTTTAACACTGCCTGACTGTCTCCTAAATTTGTTTATGACACATTTATAGGCAGGAACCCAACTGAGGGTGTTCATAGCCCACACAGGTGAAATCAGCAGCACCTGGAAACAGTAACAGTGCCCCTCCTCCACCAACACACACCCTTTGTTCTTGTGAATGTTACATCACAAAATGTAAGTCAGTTACAGACCCACTGAGTGAGGGTTGTGATGGGAGGGAAGGGCAGTGAGCTGTATCTGGGTTGAAGAAGATAAGCTGCATAAAGCAGCACACCTTGCCGCTGAGCATTTCTTTAAATAGCTGAACAGGAAAAGAACACGCTTCTGCTATTAATATCACCGGCCTGCCCTCCTGTCTTTAACGGAAACCAGCCTGAAATGTTGGGATGGGGGAAGTACAACTGCCCTATACTGAAGTACAACAAATTCAACCATGATTGTGCATCTGTCACCGCTGCAGTATTGAAGTTGTCCCCGGGGCAGAACCTGTCCCAGAGTATTCTTGGAATCTGTCCTCCCTTATATCCCCATCTCATCCAAATCTACCCATTTTTGTATTTTAATTTAATAGGTGACCTTGCTCTTACCTGGGGACTCTGAGTCAACTAAATCATAGGGTTGGCTAGTTTCAAGAGGCAACATACAAAGCCATACCTGGACTAGGCAATAGCTTTCTCAATCATAAAACTTTTTTTTTTAATGCATGTCATCATAACTAAAGTTTTAATTTAATTTACATGCTATTTTATTTATTACCAAGCCACCTATTACAGACTTATTATAATTATAGAAAGCAATAATGTATAAGATTATACAAATTATTATAGAAAGCAATAATGTATAAGATTCAACTGAGCAAAAGAGGAAGAAAAATTAGTCAAAATCATACAAACCAAAGATAATAGTTTTGTTGTAAGGATAGTAAAATATGTCCAAAATGCCTTATGTAAAAAACCTTGTGGTTGGATGTGTTTCAGAATTTGTTTAGATTTTAGAAAGTTAATTTAGAGCATATTCATTATATGACATATCATTGCAGCTTCTGAGGCAGAATTAGTGAAAATTATGAATATTCACATTATGTGGTGCTAAGGTCTATAAATAAACTCATGTCAGTTCAGGTTAGGTTTTGTGGCCAAATGTGTTTTGGCAACAAAAATGAAAAAAATACATTTAATTTGCAGAGTGTTTGGATTTCCAAACTGAACATTAACGCTTACATTATTACTATTCTAAACTGCTCTCCGACATGATGAGTATATTATAAACAGCTTTCAATGTTCAAAAAAAAATGTATCTACACCATCACTGAATATCAAATTTTCACTGTTAAAATTTTAATACATACATATTTTAAAATGCAAATTATGCAGAAATGCAAGACAAAGATGATAAGTGCCACTTCATACCACTTTCAGAGACAACCACTACTAACTGGCATATACCTTTCTCTGCCCTCATTTTATATATATACAACCTGATATAAAACTATTTTTAAAAACTGGAACGATATTATGCACGCCGTTCTGAAAACTGATTTCTTTCTGTAATGTATTTTAGAAATATTTCCATATCATGACTATAGATCAGCCTCATTCTTATGAATGACCTCATAACAATACATGTAATGGACGATCTTCTCTCCCTCCCTTCCTTTCTTCCTTCCTTCCTTTCTTATTTTGACAACTGTCTATTTTTTCCAGCACTGTTCTAAGTACCAGGATTATGGAAAGAAATCAGTCAAAAATCCCTGACTTCAGGAAACATAGTTTCTAGTGGAGAGAAAGGCAATGAACAAGATAAAAGATACAGTTTATAATATATTAGATAGTAAGATGAAAACTGAATCATGTAAAGGGATAGGAAACATCAAGCTGAGACTGCACATTTAGATGGGGTGGTCAGGAAGGAAGGAAGGTAGGATGGCCACAGCTTAGAAGGTATATTTGAGGAAAGTCTTGAGATAAAGAGTAAGTGAAGGGGTGAGCCATGCAGATATCTGGAGGAAGAATAGTCCAGGCACAGGAAATATCAAACACAAAGACTGTGTAAGAACAGGCCTGGAATGTTTCAGTAACGAAAGGGAAGCCAGCATAGCTGGGGCCAATTAAACAGAGAGGAGAATATGGGAATATGTCAGAGATGAAATCAATGGTCAGATTCTGTGGGCTTGGTAGGCCATCAGAAGGACTTTGGATTTTACTGTAAGTGAGATGGGAGGTTTTCAAAAGGTTTGGAGCAAAGAAGGGAAAGATCTGGATTTTATTTTAAAATGATATCTCAGTGTGTTGAGACTAGAGGATGCAGGAGGAGAATCTGGGAAACCATTTTAAGAGGCTATCGCAATGATCTAGGTGAGAAATGTCTTGGATG
Source organism: Delphinapterus leucas (assembly GCF_059928025.1). NCBI lineage: Eukaryota > Metazoa > Chordata > Mammalia > Artiodactyla > Monodontidae > Delphinapterus > Delphinapterus leucas. Next base: position 109,286,736 of record NC_143134.1, on the reverse strand, counting down.
AGTGTGATAGCCATGGAAGTGGTGAGAAAGGAACAAGTTATGCAGGCACTTTGAAGGTATCAGTGACAGAATTTGCCAATGGACTGGACATGGTAAGTAACAGAATGAGAGATGTCCAGTGCTTGAGCCGCTAGAGGATCAGAGTTGCCATCAGCCGAGATTGGGAAGATGCTGGAGGAACTGGTTTGGGGGGGAATATTTGGAATTCACTTTTGACCATGTTAGATTTGAGATATATGTAGCACATTCAAGTAGAGAACTCAAATAAAGAGCTGAATGGAGAGGAAAGATCCAAGCAGGAGGTATATATTTATAAGTCATCAACATTTAAATGGATTTAAAAGGTAGGAGACTAGGGCCTCCCTAGTGGCGCAGTGGTTGAGAGTCCACCTGCCGATGCAGGGGACACGGGTTTATGCCCCGGTCTGGGAAGATCCCACATGCAGCGGAGCAACTAAGCCTGTGCGCCACAACTACTGAGCCTGTGCTCTAGAGCCCGCGAGCCACAACTACTGAAGCCCACGTGCCACAGCTACTGAAGCCCATGTGCCTAGAGCCCATGCTCCCAACAAGAGAAGCCACTGCAATGAGAAGCCTGTGCACCACAATGAAGAGTAGCACCCGCTCGCCACAACTAGAGAAAGCCCGCGTGCAGCAACGAAGACCCAATGCAGCCAAAAATAAATAAATAAATAAACTGCACCCTAAAGGCTGCAAAGATTTGCACCTGAAAAGAGTGGTATAGAGGGAAAGCACATTCAGGGTACAGAGGGAACATAATATGAACAGATATCAGATAAGGAACGAATGTACAATTCCCTAAGAATAACTGAAGAAACACATGGAATCTGGAGAGCAGCACGTCATGGGAAAGTGAGTTAATTTGGGAGAAGACCCTCAAGGATTTTACATTCTAGCTAAGGAATTTTGTTGGAAATAGGAAGGGTTAATTTTAAGGGATAAGCACTGGATCCAGGGCTGCTGCAATAGCCTCTTTCAGAGATAAAAAGAGCTTGGACAACAGCAGTGTCAGGGCTAGTGTGTGTGGGGGAGATGACTGTGACATTTCCACATCTGGGCCTGACCTTTCATTGATGCTCATTCCTCAACATTCTGAGCCAGAGTTTCCTGCTCCATCTCTGTGATTCTTCAGTGCCCCTCACACACAAGGCTGGGGTCTTAACTTTCACAGAAGTTATCTGATTAGTGAAGCACCTGATTTAGAGATGCAGTTTTGTTTTTGTTTTGAAAGCAGAGCTCTATTTATTTTCAAGCATGTATAGTAATTACGGGCGGCAGCCAGTGCAATGGAGATGACTACACACTGCAACCCTCTCCAGGACCTTGTCCTGCCTCACCCCTTGACCATTTTTAAGGTTAGCTTAGACAAGTCATCAAGAGTATATGAGCCTCAATTTTTTCACTAGTGAAATGGGCTCCATAAACTCTCTTACCTACTTCAGGAAATGTGCTATGTGAATTAACTGAGATACACAAACAGATGTCCTTTGTAATTAAATCTACAAATGCATGGTGTTCCATTGAATTGGGCTAAAAAAAATGATATTAGCCACTTCAAATTTCTTTTAGAACAAGAAACTGTATAAATAAATAACTAGATAAATAAGGTTCTGGCTACTGAAAGTTTTTAAGGAATCTGATTCAACGAAAATGTATCAATGAATTGCTAGTGGCATTATGATGATCACAGGTAAACTAAAACTGAAAACATCTTGTCAATTTTTAAGTATATATTTCTCTAATATAACCACATTATTTCTCTTACCAAATCATGTCTTCATAGGCATGGGAATGTAAATTTCACTCTAGCTCAGACTGAATTCTAACAAAATCTGAATTAATTACCTTTTACTATTTAATCAACCCATTTTGTAGAGTGACAGTTTTATGTCAGTTGACTTTCTCATACAGTCCCGGTTCTTGCATGTTAATTCCTTAGAAGGCACTTGTCTTCTGAAACAAAAACTGGTTCCAGGAAACTAGGACCTTCCAAGTCAAAGGAAGACCCTCTGGATTTAAGAGATGTAAAGTAGATTAATTCAGATGGGATTGGGGAGAAAATAAGGACAGCTTCAAGCAGAATATCGAGCTGGGTTTTCTGTTGCAACCTAAGAAAGTTTAGCTTACAAAGGTTCTTTTAAAGACCTGGAATCAAGCTTTGGTGGTGTACAGTTCATGACTCATACTCTTTTTCTTTCTCCAATTTTACTGAGCTGTGACTGACATATAACATTGTGTAAATTAAGTTGTACATGATGATTTGATTTATATATATACATGTATATATATATACACACACATATATATATTATATATATAGTTTTTTTCAGTTCTGTCCTTGTATTCTTCAGCTCCAGGATTTTTTTTTTTTTACATCTATATTCAAATACATCTTCCAGCCTTTAAAGACAGGTTTCAGCAGGTAAAGACCTTCTTCTGTCTGTTCCCCAGCTGATGGAATTACACCCAGAACTGCAGTTGTCTGGGGTTAGAATTGGTTACAAGGCTGCCACTGGGTCTGCAGTGTGGTCTGCAGATGTCAAGCTTGTTACCAGGGGCTCGAGTGGGCATGGATCCTGTCTATCTCTGGGTGAACTGGACTGCCTCCTGGTACCTTGTTCAGTAGGATAGCAATGGGACAAGTGTTCACTTCAGGGTCCACAGCTGAGATCTCAGACAGCCAACCTATTACCGGGTGTACATTCAGGCACGGCTCCAGCAGGTCTCTGGTAAGGCTGCTGCCTGATCACTGGAAGTGTCCCTAGGTGGGCAAGCCTAGCCCTGGACTGTGGCTGAGGGACTAGAACAAAGTCTCAGGGCTATTTCAGTTTCTGCAGCCAAGACTGAAGTCTGCCAACCTGGCTCTGGAAGCACAGACGGGTGTGCTGCTATCAGGTCCCTGGGCAGGCTGACCTGGTCCCTGTTCAAAGCTTTAGGGACACAGCTGATGATACAGCAGTTTGAGGATCTCCTGAGTGCAGACATGGGTGTCTCCTGCCCGGTCCCTGTACAGGTAGGACTGCTCACAGACTGGGAAGGGCTTAAACTTAGTATAAGGCCCTTTCAAGTTCTCTAGGGGTGTATATGGATTATCTCCCACTAGTTCCCTGGGCCAGAGTACTGCTCCGTGGACTGTGGCTGGGAGGATCTGGAGCCGGGTAAAGAGCCTGTTCAAGCTCTCCTGGAGTGCAGGCTGAAGTGCCTCTCGCTTGGTCCCTGGGCTGGCAGGTGTGCTGGTGCACTGTGACTTTGACAGGGCTGGAGCCCAGCTACATGGTCCTTTCAGAATCTACAGTCTGACAGAATTGGTCGGTTTACCTCCAGGGGCTCTTGGACTGTGGCCAGGAGAGGCTGGGGCAGTTCACAGGCCACTCCAGGGTCCACAGCCAGGATCAAGGTCTGTATGCCCGTTATCTGATACATGAATGGGCATGACCTCTACTGGGTCCCTTGGTGTATGGTGCTGGAGACACGACCAAAGCCAAACAGGGTTGTAGCTGAGCCTTCAGGGGTATGGAGCTCTTTCCATGCCTGTATCTGGGACCACGGTCAGCGAGTCAGCTTCCTGGGTGCCGGGCAGCCTTCTCAGAATGGCTCTCCTTGGTCTTGGGCTGCACTGAGGATTCACAACCTCCTACTTGAATCCCAAAGCCCCAACAAATGCACTTCTATCTGTTGATAGATGTTGATAATTATCGTTTTTGATGGGGGGATATGAGCGAAGGGCATCTTATTTGGCCATCTTGCTGAGGTCACTTTGCTCTGTTTTTTAATTTCATTCAACAAACACATAATAAGGATTTGTCTGGGACAGCCAATTTGATAGGCCCTGAAGATATAAAAATAAATGTTTCTATCCCTCCAGAGATGTGCTTTTCTGCTCTTTCCTGTAAGACTATGGATTATTTCAGACAAGAACTATAGTGTATAACAAAATGATGGGAGTACAGTAGATACTCAATAAATCGCTCCTGTTATTTGTTCGTAATAGAGATTGGCAAGGTTTTCCTGCTTGTGAATTTGGACATCTCTGATTGGTCCACGGTCTTAGCAAAATTCATTAAACAGACAACCTGTGACGTTTTCACATTAGCTTATATATTACTCAAACCTCTTCAGGCACTCAAATGACCTTCAATTCAATGAATGTTTGCTAAAGATTGTTTTAAATAATGTCTTATGAAATATTGGTGGAAAGAACAAATTTAAACATTATTCTTGCTTTCAAGGAGAGGAGAATCTAGTGCAGAAGCACATTTTTTTTTTCTTTTTGACACCTAAAATAACACTAAATGTTTAATGCTCTGTTAGAGGCAAAAGAGATATTCTAGAAGATACAGAAAAAAGGGGGTAATTAAATTAGGCCACAGCCAGAATGGAAGATTTTGTGGCAGGTGAAGCCTGCAAGCCCTTAACTGAAAGGGACAGTGTGGGTAATGGTGAAGCCTTTGAACTTTTAGAACTTTCCACAACTGGGTTTAAATTCTTGCTCAGATCTTACTAGATCTGGATAAGTCACTATTGCTCTCTGGATCTCTGTGTCCTCACCTATAATATGTAGATTATGATAGCCCCACTCACCCACAGTTGACTTAATGTTAAAATAAGACACAAATGCTTATGACAGTACCTAGCATGTATTAAGAATGAAATAAATAGAACCCTTTTATGTTGTTTTAAACTGAAACATCTTACTTATATTTCCCCTTTATATGTTGCAAGACCTTTGCCACTCTAGTATTGTGCTAGGATCTGAGAAGAAAATATCAGACGAAGGCCACTTCTCTTACATCGCTGAACTGATGCAGAAGAGAGGAGTTAAGAAAATAACCCAAGGAAACCTCTCCACAGGACATAGCCTACTCAGTTCGGGGGTCTTGCCGACGTTCAGAACACATCTCAAAGTTTAAGTCATGAGGATCTGGCTTTCTTGAATCAAAGAGAAACTCGAAACTCTTTAGCATTCAGAAACCAGCTCCAGCTGTGTCCTCCTGGAACAAGTTATTCACCTTCTCCTTCTGTTATCCTGGTGGCCTTTGTCCCACTTTGATGGCATGTCTGTTAGTCTGGGTCACATCTCCTCTGTATCCTGCACAATGCCAGAAACACTGCTGGATTTCATTAAAAGTTGCAACAATTGGGACCCTCGTCATGTGAAATCTCTAAAAATGTAAACATGCTTCTTCAACTTTGCTTTTCCTTTATTTACAGAAAGAAACAATGCCAAAAAATAGTGCCTATTCATTCATCCATTCATTCACTCATTCATTTAAGTCATTGAATAAAATGAGCTTCAAACGGAACAAAGCCCCCTGGCTTTGACACAGCCTAATGGAGTTGGCAAAATGTCTCACATGCTTAAATTTCATTATGCTATTATTTAAGCCTCATTATGTTATTGTAAGATAGACAGTATGAATAGATTGTTTATTATCCTCTCATTTCCCACCATGCCTGGCACATGGTAGATGCTCATTATTTATTTGTCAACTGAAAATGGTAAAATCACCTAAATTCTCTGATCCTCAGTTTTCACGTCGGTAAAAAGAAAATATGGTAATACTGTTTACATCTCAGGATCATTCTGAAGACTTAATATATTAAGAACTGTGCCTTGCTTCCAACTGGACACAAATCAGAACACTCCAAAGAAAATAAGAATTTTTAAATAAGGTTGACAAAATCGTTTACTAAAGTAGAGGCCATGAAATCAACCCATGATGGGTATGAGTAAGAAAATGCCAAGTAACTTTAAAAGTACAGAATTGTTCCAAATCAGTTCAGTAGTCTAATGGAAGGTAAAAACCCAACTACGGAAAGGATGTGTAAAAATAGGCTGGAAGCATTCTTCAGTGGAAGTACAGAACCATCATTAGACTTCCTCTGCCCAGGAAAGAACATTTTCTAGCCTAAAAATATCACCTGTCTGGTTCCAGTTGCTGGAGTACGCCTAGTGTGGGGATGGATACATCAGAGTCTATTAAACTGAGGCAATTAAGTGTCTGCGTCATATAAACTCATCTGCCTTGTATCAATCCTGTGCTGATCAGGCATACTTTCTTCTAATTTATCTTCCCACTTATGTTCTGTAGAGAGAGAATGCACTGCCCAGGCTGACATAAAACTCAATCTATGTTAGATTTATATTTCTCAGTGTAAATTAGTACATCGTTATTCTGGCTTTATTCATCAGTCTCTTGCGAGCTTCATTAGTGTGAACCAGTATTCCTGAATCTGATACACTCTGAAACACTTTTAACAATGAGTATGTGAGACAGGCAAGCCAAGGGACAGTCCCTGAACGGATGTGGATCTACAAAGGTGGCGCACCCCACCGGGATGCACTTGTGTGACCAGGCAACTGGCCTTTGCTAACTGAGCCCCTCTGATGTCGTTATTTTTAAACTCCACAGCACCTAATGGGTGGTTGTTACACTTTCCATGTCTATAGTTCACTTTTTCTTGCTGTCATATCAGGGAGAAATTTCATTCAATAGGAAATCAAGTTATTTACCCAAAATTGGTATAGCCTGAATTTCTGCTCTTGAAAGGGAAGTCTAGGAACATGACTGGCTTTCAGGAGTTCAGGAATGAAAGAGAAAGGGAGCTTTGAAAGGTGCTCTATCTCTCCCTTAACTAAATTTAAGATGTGAATAAGAAGCCTGATTCTTTATGTAGAGAACACACATATGGACACCAAGGGGAGAAAGCAGTGGTGGGGGGGGGCGGTGGAATGAACTGGGAGATTGGGACTGACATATATACACTAATAAGTATGAAATAGATAACTAATAAGAACCTGCTGTATTAAAAATAAAATAAAACAAAATTCAAAAAAAAATTCTGATTCTTTAGATGAAGAGGGAACAGATCATCGAATTTTTGTTCATCATTCTGGATTTTCTATACTGCTCTTCAATCCAGAATTAAAGAGAAAAAGACTGAACTTGAATATCTATCCAGTGATTCTGAACTCCATTTCTTAAATTCCTCTCTGCTTTCTTCCCTTTCCAGTGATGTATTTCTATTGACGGCAGAAAAAAAATGATGCTTCATTGTATCAAATTTGTACTGGCAGATGACACGATTATTAACACAGAAAATCCTAAGGAATCAAAAAATATCTATTGGAATTAATAAGTGAATTATCAAGGTTTCAGGATAAAAGAATAATCCAAAAATCAATTGTATTTTTACATGCTAGCAGCAAAAAATTGGAAATTAAGATAAAAAATATATTTACAATAGGATTATTTATGGAAGAATTAGGGATACTTTTAATAAGAGTTATGTAAGACCTATACGTCAAAATCCACACAACATTGCTGAGGGGAATTTTAAAAACACCTAAATAAGTGGAAAGACACATATGTTATGGATTGGAAAACTCAATATTTTTAAGATGTCGATTCTCCCCAAATAATTCCAGGAGATTGTTTTTTAGAGGTTGACAAGCTGATTCTAAACTTTACATGGAAGTACAGAGGACCAGGAATATATAAAACAATCTTGAAAAAGAGTAAAGTTGGAAGACGTACACTACCTGATTTCAAAACTTACTAAAGTGCTCTAGTAATCAAGATAGTGCAGTAGTAGAACAAGGATCAGTAATTGGGTCAGAGCAACAGAATAAAGAACCCAAACTATTTCAACAAAAGCAGAGGAGGAATCCAGTGTAGACATATCCCATGTAGACAAATTATTGCAAGAAACAGTGCTGGTATAACAAGGTATTCATTTAAAAAAATGAATTTCAACTCCTCCTTTGCATCATACACAGAACTTAACTCATGAAGAATCACAGACTTAAACATAAGAGCAAAAGTACTACAAAGACTTTACAGGGAAACAGAGGAGAATATCTTCACACCTTGCAGGTGAGCAAAGGTTTTTTAGACACACAATGGAAAGAAATAACCATAAAAGAAGAAAATGATATATTAGACTTCATCAAAATCTAAAACTTCTGGACATCTGAATAAACCATTATGAGAATGAACAGGCATTTTAATAAAAATGGGCAAAAGTAATAAACAGATATTTCACGAAGAAGAATGTACAATTAGCTGATAAGCACAAGAAAAAGTTCTCAACATCATTAATAATTAGGGACTGCAAATTAAAAACACAGTGAGAAACTATTATACACCTACTAGAATGGCTAATTAGAAAGAGTGACAACACTAAAGTTTGGTGAAGTTGCAGAGCAAGTGAAACTCTCAAACATTTTTGTTGAGGATTTGTAAATAGTACAATCATACTGAAAAACAATGTCTAGCATTTTATTATAAAAGCAAACATATCCCTATACCTACCCTCTGACTCAGGAATTCCATTTCTAGGTATTTGCCCAAAAGAAATGAAAACATATGTTCACAAAAAAGACCTGTACAAGAATTTTCCTAAGAGCTCTAGTCCAAATACCCACAAACTGGAAACAGTTCAAATGCCTATCAGTAGGAAAATGGATAAGCAAATTGCAGTGAATTCACTCAGCAGTAAAATGGAATGAATTATGATGCAACAACATGGATGAATTTCATGAACAACTTTCTGAGCAAACAAAGCTTTACACAAAGACCATCTACTGTGTGATTTCATTTATACGAAATTCTGGAAACGGCAAACAAGTATAGTGAGAAAAACAATGAAGGCATTGGTTTCTTCTACGGGGTGGGGACAGGGATTGCCTGGTAAGGGGCATGAAGGAACTTTCTGGGGTGATAATAACACAGTACTTTAATCTTGATAAGCGTTTAGATTACAGAGGTGTATGAATTTGTGCATTCCAGCGTATATAACTTTTACATTAAAAACCGTAAATAAATTTCAAACCCTAGATAATGATATGAATGCTGAAACATTTAGAGGGAAGCACATGGATCTCTGCAATTTATTTTGAAATGAAACAAAAATAAGATCGATCAGTGGATGGGGTAGAGAGATGGGTAGGTATGTGATAAAGCAAGTATGGTAAAATGTTAATGATACAATCTAGGTTGTAGGTATATAGGTATTTACTTAAAATTCTTTCACATGTACTGTATGCTTAAATTTTTCAATAACAAAATATTGGGAAAAAGTGATCACTAGCCTAGAAGCCTGCTTACAGGGTCAAGTCCAAAACTCTTAGCATGATATGTAACCCTAAATGAGCTCATATGGATTCAGCCCAGGTTTACTTAAGTAGTGGTGTTGCTGATGTTAGAAGAAACAACCATTTATCTGAAGTACAAGTAATTGGTGTGTGTGCATGATAATGGGGATGGAGGAATGGGGGTGAGGTGGGAGAACTTTTAAGCATAGCTCTAGTTATCCAAAGATAGGATATAATGTACAGTGAGGACAGACTTTTGGAACTGAGGATCCTGTCTCTTCTCTTTCAGAACCTGAGTCATTCTTGCCCTTCTCAGATTTTTTTTTTTATTCCTTTGACCCATTTCTCTCCCTCTCCTCGGGCTTCTGCTTATACATCATTCTCTCTAGACTCTTTCAGCTACTAAGAATGAGGTCCACTCTGACGCTGGAGTTCTATGACCTTCCAGCTTGAGAACCAGCCACAAACAGTGATTCCCTTTCACTGGCCTTACATCTCTGAACTGCTCTCCCATTCAGTGTTTTGCGTAAGATAGCTCCTCTTTCCTGGACACAGTGTTCTCTATCCCAGTCTGTTCCAATGCCTTACCTGTAGGATAAATTTTTTTCTTATCTCCAGGATCTAAGTTCACATTGCCTATCCTGTGACATGAAGTCTAATTGTGTTAGCTAAATTTTTGGTATAATTTAACCTCAAGGCACAATGTTTTATGGGAAGAAGATTTATGGAAATAAGGAAATAACTATTAAATGAAGTTTTTTAGGACCAAGAAAACATATGTAATTTAGGCACTGGAGAATGTGCAGGCACGATATTAGATCTATTGGCTCCCACATGGCTTTGACTCACTCATGGCTTTTGTTTTTTTAAGCGTTTTACTGTCTCATGGTGTGTCTATTCAGCTTTCTCCCAGAATGCTTAACTCTCCTTGGGTCACAAATTTTAAAATATCTGGGAGGAAATCTAATTGGTTCACTTATCTCAGTCCTCCTACTGTCTCTGAAGAAGTCTAAGAAAGACATACTTATGATTTAAATATAAAAATGACATTGAGTTATTACTTAAACCTAGACTGATGGGTTAATTGTAAACAAAGGGGAAAATACAAAATGAGTGAAAAACGTTGGAAGAGGCTAGTGGACTGATAAATGGCATCCTACAAAGATGCTGAACTAAACATCTTTGCTTTGGCACTACAGAAACGGCCTTGAAGGTGACTCAAGACACTTCTAATTATTGGAACTTTGACTCACCTGAATCAAAGACCCTAGAGCTAATAGAGGCTGTCAGCATTACAAAGTAAAGTTGGTCTTAAAAACCACATATTTTTCAAAGGATTTGAATTGTAAGATAAAACAAAAAGAACTTTACCCGTCATCAACTAGACAAGTAGCCATCTGCATAAGGAATAACCAAGGCAAGAGACTGAAGACTTGAATCTTTTGAGGGTCAGACAGAATAACTTGCCTTTTGAAGTCTGATCAACAGGATACAGATAAGTCGTCTATAGTGTAAGTCTTCTATAGTGTAAGTGTAGTATATGTGTATTTCAAACACAGCACTAAAAATATTTTTCTCTCTACTCATGCTACTTAAACATTACATCCTAACCAAACTGAATTCTCTAAGCATATTTTGTTTGCTACACACATACATTTAACCAAGCTTCTTTGCTCTGCAATAAAACAGCCCTCCATCATCTTCTCACTTCCTAGTTAAACATTTTTCACCTCCCTCTGTCCTTCTCCCTCCACTAGTATTGTACTTGGGTGTTTCATACATAATACCAACTTCTCACCTCAAATTGCTTGTGGGAACTGCATAGGGTTGCCTTCATCCATGCTCACTACATTTCTCAGCACAGTGACTGCTGCAAAGTGGACAATCAATTAGCATATTAGCCAAATAATAATGCCTTGTATGGCCTCATATTTACTTGCTATTTTGAAGATTCTCTTCAGTAGAATTATTGAAATCGGGTTTGGCAATGTGGGCTTCATTCTTTTCTTCCTTTATTGCTGGTAATTACTGGGTAAAAGAAAAATCATTTTCTATATGCCTGTATTTAAGTTGAGGAAATAAATTGTAATAAGCTAAGGATGAATGGCCAATAGCTCCCAGTAGGTTGAGTTACACCATTTTGTGAAAAATATCATCTTCTCTCATTTACCTTAGCTGGATGTAATCTTTCAGGTTGCTTACCTGCTGTCTAAAGACATTTTTGTTTCTCTTGAGAATGAGTTCATGATTACAGTAGGGTGGGCATTTGAAGAGGAGAAGTGTAAGGACTGGGTAGAGCTCAGTAATTTTGGATGTCTCCAAGCTAATAATGTCCATGAAAATGCTTTTAGCTGTTTAAAATACTAACTGTATCACTATATTTCTGTCTCTGCTTTTAGTATAGGCCTAGAGTTAAAGCATTCAAAAGATATCTTTTCTTTTTAAAGGTCTCCATGATCTATTTAATTCTAACTCCAATAATAGCAAGATCTCATTATTGAATATCCCTTGCCATCAAGCACTTTCCCATTTTTACTTTAACCTATTTTTTTTTGCTGCAACCTAGACATTTGCATGTCCCTTTTCAAATCTGATTCTTAGTTATGCAAGGCTCGAAGCCAGCTGTGTATGTGTAAAACGCCTTCTCCTGCTTCCTGCCATCTTCCTCCCCTCCTTTTTTTATTTCTGGCTAGATCCACTATGTTTAAAACTCTATATACGTGTCAATGCCTCCAAAAAGCTATCCTAATTCTTTAGAGCCATATGAATGTGCTGTGCCCACCACTGCCCTCTTTCTCATGACATCTATCTATGTTATACCTTCTAATATCATTCTTATTTCCTCCATTAAACAGGCTCCATGCCTTATCCATCTTTGTACTGAGGGCCATGAAGACAAGCAAATAACTGCTTTTTGAAGGCATGATGGATACGAGAAGTACAGTCCAGCCTCTAGTCAAGGTAAATGGGCCAGCAGGGATTGAGAGGAGAAATGAGTGTCCCTGAAACCCATGGAAGGGTTCTAGTTCCAGAAAGAAACCTAGAACCAGGTTTGAAAAAAAAATCATTTATGCCAATAACCATTTATGAGTAAAAGAAAAAAATAACTCTCAGAAAGTTAGAAATAAAAGGGAACTACCTCAGGTTGACAAAGAGCATCTACAAATATCCTACAGCTAATATTTCATGTAATCATATAGAATGGTGAAAGACTGAGTGCTTTCCCTTTAAAATTGGGATCAAGGTGAGGATACCCACTCTCACCACTTTTATTTATGATACTGGGAATTACAGACACTGCAATCAGTCAAGAAAAAGAAATAAAAGGTCTACACAGTTAAAAGGAAGAAATAAAACTGTCCTTACTTGCAGATGATCGTCTATGTTGAATAGCCTAAAGAACTACAAAAAACTTCTAGAACTAATAAGTGACTTCAGCACAGCCACAGAACACACAAAAATGAGTCACAATAAATCATACTGTTATATATTAACAATGAACATACAAAACCAAAAATTTAAAACAATGCCATTTGCAGTCATTCCAAAGAAAATGAAATACGTAGGTTTAAATATGCTCCATCCATTGGGAAAAATCCTGGGGAATGATTCTGATTGGTCCACTTTGGGCCATGTGTCCATCTCTGAATCAAATCCTATGACTAGAGAATTGAGTTATATGATTGGTTCAGCCTCGGGTGCATGCCTACAGCGTGGCTACGATAGAGGGTGCTGGGATTGACAGCTTTAAGCAGACCTTTATTATTGAGATAGGAAACAATTCCTCAAAATAAGAAGAATATTCTTCTCAGACTCTGCCTAATGAACAAAATGATAAGTATTGACTAAATCACCATCCCTCAATTCCCAACATTACCATTATACCTGACTCTCATTTTTCTAGGCTTTGGAACTCAGATATTGGTCCCAGAAATTAGTAGGTAGAAACTAAGCAGATGGGCCTGACAGAGATGTGTACTGGCACTATGTGGCCGTGAAATATTCCATTAAGCAAATTAGGTTGGAAAGAAATTGGTTTGGTTGCTGAATGTGACTGAAAGGTTTAGAAAATAATTGTTTTATGTTTTACTTAGCATTTCTATCATTTGGTGTATTTCTTACAGGTATCAGGAAAGAACTCTTGATAATCTAAGCAAAAGAGAATTACTGGGAAGTATATTAAGGAATTTACCATTCTCATGGATATCTGGAGGTCCAGGTTTAGAATTCAGGAGGGAAGCCTGTTGCAGATGGCTAGCCAGCAGGAATACAACAGTTGTATCAGGAATAGTCTTGTGAGAATTTTACATCTATAATTCCTGGCTTCTGACTCTTCTTACTGTTAAAATGAAAAAAATCCACAGGCCCAAAATGGCATCACTTGTGCTAGAGCCCATGATATGAAACTTGGACTAAAAATCTGACTTAATTACAGTTTCAAACTTCCCCAGGAATGTAATCTTAATCAACCAGTCTGGAATTTTCTGGTCAGCACCAATGAGGTAATTTGTCACATGGGTCCTTGCCATCCTGCAGAAGCAATGTATACATGATAAAACCAAATGGTTCCCTTCCCCTGCAAAGATGTCCTGGTTTAAAACTAATTATTTTCTTTTGCTAATAGTTCCCTTGCCCCATACTTCTTCCTATAAAAACCTTCCATTTTATACAACCCGTCAGAGTACGCTTCTAGGTGTTCGATGGGATGCTGCCTGATTCATGAATCACTTAATAAATTCATTTAGATCTTCAAATTTACTCAGTTGAATTTTGTTGTTTAACACTGCCACCCTGGAGTCAAATACTGAATCCTAAGAGGGAATGTCTGGTTGGTTGAGTTTCAATCCTAGGTCTACTCCTGGGTGTACTGGGGTAGAGGAAAGTGTCTCTAATCTCTTGAGCTTCTTCAGAGAAAGACAGTCATCCTGAATTTCCTCTGTATTAACGCTCTATTGCTGTGTAAAAATTACTACAACTCAGGGGCTTAAAACGACACCCAGTTCTGTGAGTCAGAAGTCTCAGCAGGTTCACTTGGTGGTCAACCCAGGGTCTCTCAAGGCCAAAATCAAGTGGTTGCCAGACTAGGCTCTTATACCTGGAGTCTCTGGGGAAGAATCTGCTTCTAAGTGCATTCAGGTTGGTGGCTGACTTCTGTTCTTTGAAGCTGGATGACTAAGGTCACCATTTTCTTGCTGGCTTCCAATTAAGGGTCACTTTCATCTGTGAGACAGCTCTCTAGTCGTTACTTTTGCTCTTCTCCATTTTCAGGCCAGCAATGCTGCGTCCAACCATTCTCACTCTCAATCACTGTCTCTTTGACCAACTGAAGAAGGTAGCAGAAGGTGGCTTTTAAAGGAATCCTGTAATTAGATTAGACCCACCTAGGTAATCTCCCTATTTTAAAATCAATAGATTCATACCTTAGTTGTATCAACAAAAGCCCCTTTGCCAGTAAGGTAACATAATCATGATAATAGCAAGAGGGCCATCGAAAATTCTGCCTACCACACCCTTCTATCCAAAGAGATAAAGAGAAGATACTGCCAAAGACTATTAAGGCTCTATTAGGAAGGACAATTTCTTGAACAGCCAAAACAAACAAGTTATTAAAGACATTAACATCCACTAATTTAAAAATAGTCTAAACTTTATTTTTAAAAGGCCAATACATTTTTGGTTGAGGTGCAGAAACGTAAACATGCAGATATGTGTTTTGCAGCAATAATAAAAAATACACTAACAAGTATTGCTCTTGGATTGGTATGCAAAGTGACTTAATCCATGAGAAGCCCAAGGGACTTAGTGCTGATGTAAAGGACCACTGAACAAGAAGTCAGGTAACCTGTATTCAATTATCTGCTCCAACAGTAATGCATTCTGTAACCTTGAATAAATCATTGGCTTTCTCCAGGACTGTTTCTTGAACTTTAAATAAGAGAATTGGGCTAGATTACCTCTAGAAATCTTTCTAACAACACACTGTGCTATAAAGTTCTTAATTTTAGGTGTGGGATGCTCTGTGTTTCACCAATTAAATTAAATTATATACATATATAGCTAGCTAATGCTAGAGGGGTTACAGTGAAATTGGTACATACACAATTCTGGCACTGGCATAAATTCTGATATCTCTTTGGAAAACACTTTTGTACAATAAATCAAAAACTATAAAAGTATATTGCAAAGGATTGCTAGGAATAGACTTTTTAGTACTGTAGCCAAAGAAAAGAATCAATTACTTAAAGTCTGCATTTATTGAAAGATGTTCATTGTGTCATTGTTTACAATAAAGGAAATATGAATATGATATAAATGTCTCCTAAATGGAGAACTGTTAATTAACTTATAAAACATTAATGAAATGTTATACAGACTGGATGAACTATGTTATAATATCTGCCTTGCAATCTGGAATAGTTCTAGAGCATAATATCATAAATATATTAACTGCAAGTTGTTAAAAAATATATATATATATATTTTTAGATTCCACATTATAAGCAATATCATATTTGTCCTTCTCTGTCTGGTTTACTTCACTTAGTATGACAATCTCTATGTCAAAAAAAAAAAAGAGATACAAATGAACTTATTTATAAAACAGAAAGAGACCCACAGACTTAGAAAAAAAAATTCATGGTTACCAAAGGGGAAGGGTGAGGGGGAGGGATAAATTAGGAGTTTGGGATTAACATATACACACTACTACATATAAAATAGGTAAGCAACAAGGACCTACTGTGTAGCACAGAGAACTATACTCGATATTTTGTAATAACCTCTAAGGGGAAAGAATCTAAAAAAGAAGATATTCTTAGCTTGAAAACTGTGACATATGGAAGAGAGGAGATATAAGTTGACTGGTGCTACATTAAGTCTTCAAGCAAAGTTTCTGAGACAATTTGGGGTGGTATATTGACGTTGAATCTCTTTACTTTTCCAATTTTCTGCTATTTGTTACAGTGCATTCTGTTCCAGTTTGGTCCATATTTCTTTCGCTTGTAGCTTCTGGATCTCTCTCTATACTGTGGTAAGCATCTAGATCCTGGATTCTGCATTTATCCACAGCTTTCTTTGACTTTCTGTCTTGAGCTCACTCTCCTGAGGTACCTCTAGTCACCTAATCTCCAGCTGTAGCCCTCAGTCCTAAAGGATTCTCACCACGGAACCTCTTTCAAACTCAGGCTGTATTCATCGTGCATAAAGAGAATTGTATTATAATTTGCCGAATTATGGGGCCATTACCAGCATGTGAGCCAAGGTCAAGATAAGGAGATCAGAGTGAAAAGTGAGTAGCAGGAATTACTTGATCAGCTACCATACCTAAAGTTACTAAAAGAAGGAGCAATGTAAGGATTAACCAAGAGTCCACTGTTAGGAATGAAATAATGCAGAGGAAAGCAGATATCTCAGGACTAAGACGCATTGTTCAATATCCTTCAGAGGATTTAGAAACCTGATAAACAGGTCCTAACACATATCACAGAGCTGGAAAGAGCATTCTAAAGAGCTTAAGACGGGTGAATGGGCCCATTGCAGTGAAGCATGGTACCCTAGGAAGTGGAATTCTCTGCAAACATTATCAGATAGAAAAAAAAATACCCCAGAGGTCAGCATACCAGACCTCCCATAATCACTATGGCTAAACACAATCACCCATGTAACATCTGTATCACAAATCAAATTCGTTCTCCAGAAAACAAAGCCTAACAGATTGAAAATTTATTAGCATCTGCTGTGTTGTGATTATGGCTTTTAAAATGATTCACATCACATGTGTAAAATGCACAAATACGTTTCACCACTGCAAAATACATGGCATTTTGGTTGTGTATAATGAAAGATTTTATCTAACACAGGATGCTGCCTTTTTTTTATTGTTCCCTGCCAGGAGAATGCTTAGAATGCTTTTATTGGTTTAATATAATTATAAAATGAGATTGCACCCAATACAAATGCCAGAAGGACACCCATATTGAAGAAGGTGGATTAATTGATTTCTCTGAGGACATAAACTACCTTTCTGTGAATTTAGCTTTGAGATAGAGGGTTGTTTGAATAATCACATTTTGAGGTGTCCATGCTCCAAATACAGTTTTATTGTTATAAATAAAAAAACAACAACTTTTTGTTTCCCTCAAGAAACTGAAAAGATTATATGTCTTTTCATTGATTTCCAAGGCCACTCACATCAGTAGATAAGGCTGTGGGAGCTATGAGCAGAAGACTCTAGGAGTGTAGACTTGGGTTACAATATATATTGGGGTTGGACAAAAGCTGTTTCCCATTTGCTTGTAGGTAAGTAAATCCATGCAAGATGAGGATTCATAGTGATTTAGACCACTCAGTGCTTTGTATCTCTCATAGGAAATTGAAACTCTGAGTCAATGAAAATGGTTTTCATTTAAATTCAATGTTTTAATCAAATATATTTAAATAAATATCAAGGAATGAGGAAAGGCATCTAAGTGATGTTGTAGCAAATAGTAAGTCTTGGAAAATAGTTGCCGGGATTTCCCTGGTGGTCCAGTGGTTAAGACTTCACACTCCCAATGCAGGGGACCTGGGTTCGATCCCTGTTCAGGGAACTAGATCCCACATGCATGCCACAACTAAGAGTTCGCATGCCACAATTAAGAGCCCACATGCCACAAATAAGAGTCCTCATGACACAGCTAAGACCCAGCACAGCCAAATAAATAAACAGATAAATAAACAAACAAATAAATATATATATATATTTTAAATTGCCAAGTGAATGGATGGATAAGTAAATGGTGTGTACAACAGAAAGAAAAGTGAATGTACTGATGCTGGTTCAGGACAAATTTCCTGCTCCTGAAGTAGAGACTCAAGGCAGGATAACATATGTGGAATACTAGATAGATAGATAGATAGATAGACAGATAAACCAAAGCAAACAGAAGCAAACACATAGATACAGAGAATGGAGTAGTGGTTACCAGAGGGGAAGGGGAGTAGGGGGAGAGTGAAATGGGTAAATGGGGTCAACTGTATGGTGACAGATGAAAACTGAAACTTTTAGTGGTGAGAATGTTGTAGTATATACAGAAGCCAAAATATTATTTTGTACACATGAAACATATATAGTGTTAAAAACCAATGTTACTTCAATTAAAAAAAAAAAAACGAAAAAACTTCTGAAGGTATCCTGCAGGGATTGAAATCACTAGCTCTGCATCTTTTTGACCATGTGACTTTAGACAAGCTATTTAACTTCTGTGTCTCCCTTCTCTTATCTGTAAAATAGAAAATATTAATAATATCTTCTATAATATCGGTTGTGATAATTATATGAGTTTATTTGAGGTTCTCTGAATAGCGTTGGACACACAGTAAACTCCACATACACATTAGCTATCATTATATAGAAATTTTAGAACTACCGCTTGAGGCTGGATCTATTTCCTAACTTTCTTCCCTACCACTCAATCACACTAATTTTATCTGAAGATACCTAACAGGTGACCTCTCAAATCATGCTTTGCAAACTTAAATGTGTATATTTCTACCTTTTTAAAAATGGTACAAGAATGAGGTCATTGAAATTCAACATTTCACAAACTTCTCAAAGTATCAAAAGATTTTTATGTGATTTTACATAGAATTTAATATATTAAACATATAAAAGTTGAATCATCCTACTTTAAGTGGAAATAAGTGAGGAAGAATTTTATTCCAAAGAGTTTCACCTTTGGAATAAAAGGTATCTCAAGGGCCTATCTCAGCCCTTGAGATAACTTTTAGTAACCTTACATGAACTTTCCATGGGCCTTTCTAGTTGGAAAATGAGTAAGACAACTTGTTACACTGAGAAAGTCAGGGCTTTAAATGGAAAAGTGAAGTCTTAGACCAGAGCAAGAACTACAAGAAAATGAAGAAACAATGAAAAATTATGGCTTACAAATTAACCCTACTGTACCCACATGTGCTTTAAATGTCAGTTTTGCATGGTACATTACAAATAAATGGTTCATATCCGGAGCGTTAAGCATTCTTAACAATTAACCATTTGTCAGGTTTATAGAAGCACGACTTAATTTCTTGAGTTAAAAATTAGTTCATGACTTAACACTGAATTATGTTGGATATTGGCACAGAAAATTATATTTCTAAATCACACTCATTTTTCTAAAATCTTACTGAATTAGCACCCCGTCTGACATGTAGCAAATTCCCCACCTCCTGTGCCTAAGACTACAGGTCTTTATAAGTCCTGCAATCTGCTAATTTATGTCACTTAAACTGTCTAGCTATCTGCTAGATGATATAGATTTTTCTTCTCAGAGG
This sequence comes from Delphinapterus leucas, assembly GCF_059928025.1. NCBI lineage: Eukaryota > Metazoa > Chordata > Mammalia > Artiodactyla > Monodontidae > Delphinapterus > Delphinapterus leucas. The sequence goes on along the minus strand of NC_143134.1, from coordinate 109,267,307 downwards.
CATCTCTTCTTTGTAGTCTATCAGCCTACAGTATCTCCTGTAGTCAACTTAGAGTCACAGATGTGTTTGGCGACTGCTGTGATATGGTGATTTAAAATAAGAAGTATGTGTTTGGTCTTCGTCCCTGTTTCTGGCACAGAGCTCCTAAAACTCTGAAAATCTCCTAAGTGATTAAGAGCAATAAAGCTGTCTTGATATTCATAACAAACCCCTGTCAACCACACGAGTTTATGTTAATGAGGTGATTTTTGGAAATCACCTAAGGTTGGGGGATGGTTGTCAGGGGAACCAACCATGTGATTAGAGATTTGGAATTTCTATCTCAGCCTGCTGACCTCCAAAGACGAGAGAGAGGCTGGAGAATGAATCAATCACTAATGGCCAATGATTTAACTAATCATGCCTATGTAATGAAGCCTCCATAAAGTCCCCCCAAAATGCAATTCATAGAGGTTCTGGGTTGGTGAACACATAGAGGTACTCCGGAAGTGGTTCACTTGGAGAGGGCATGGATACTCCTTATCCCTTTTCCCATACCTTGCCTATGTATCTCTTCCATCTGGTTGTTCCTGAGTTGTATGTATCCTTTTATAATAAATCATCAATCTAATAAGCAAAAGTTTCTCTGAGATCTGGGAGCCACACTAACAAATTAATCAAACCCAAGGAAGGGGTTGTGGGAACCTCTGATCTAGCTCATGGGCTAGAAACACAGGTGAAAACCTGGACTTGTGATTGGTGTCTGACGTTGTATATGGTGAGGGAGCAGTCTTGTAGCACTGAGCCCTTAACCTGTGTGATCTGACGCTATCTCCGGATAGCCTGAGAATTGCGTTGAAGTGTAGGGCACCCAGCTGGTATGTAGAACTGCTTGATGGTGTTGGAACACAAAATGCACGTTGGAGCAACCACATAAGATGTTTGGTACACTTGCCTCCTTAGATACTGTGTTAACCAAATATATTGGCTTCCTACTGCTCCCTGAAGCTAGGTTTATACCCTCACTGACTGCCTTCCACATTAGCTGAATCCAATTCCAGGTTCAGATCCTTTGCCTGCTAATGTCCACACCCTCCCACCCCTAGATGTAACCGAATCAAGCCACATTTGAGATGTTCAGAAATTATAGGGGCAGTGGCCATATCCTGAACACCTGTCCTCATTGCCCCATACAAGGTGATGCTCAGTTAATAATTAGCCCTCAGCTTTTGAATAATTAAATATTCACAGGTGAGCTTGCTTAGTATGTTTACAGGGCTTCACTCCTGTTCCTGAGTCTCTTAGTTTCTTTCAGTCTCTGGAATATTCTAGGTGGTGAGCTCAGGGGAAAAACAAGGGAGGCTATGTATTTGTCTGTGCCCAGGAATTTAATCTACTCACCTCTTCATCAGAGCCAGCAAAGTAAGTGCAGTGATGGAGAGATATAAAGGACCACCCCAGACAGATAGAGAATCAGATTGTAACGAACAAAACTACTTTTCATTCCACCTCACTGCAGTTCAGTTGGCAGCCCAGCCTTTATGCTGTGCTTCTGGTGGTCTGGATGGCCTTATTTACCAGAAAGGTGTTATGGCCTAGGAGACGTGCAGAGGGCATCTGTCACTACTGCGCAAATAAAGAGGTTGATAGAGTCTGATTAAACACACATACACACACACACACACACACACACACACACACACACACATTTTCCCAATGCGCTTTAAAAATCCAGAGTGAAAACTGCTCCAAACCATAAAATTTAAACTGTTACATCTCAGCTGTCCATTCTTTCATTATTATTCATGGTAGACTAAAGGATAGTGAAGTAAAACTGAATGGGTCAGGCAAGGAGAACAAGGCTGACAGTTAATCTCTTTTTTTTCCCTTACTCAGTGAGGTCCTTTGAGAATAACCTTTTGGTCAGTGAACGTCCACTTGCATGCTTTCATGAATTTGAAACACATAGCTAGATGTATTCATTCGTTCGACAAGTATTTATTGAGGACCTGTTACATGCCAGTCGCTGTGTTTAACACTAAAGATATGGAGAAGAAAAAAGGATACATCCTATCTTCATGGAGCTTGCAATCCATGAAGTTCATAAGTATTTCCTATACAGCAGATTTTTGTGCTCGTCTTTCAAACATGGATGGAGACATCAACCTCCCAGATCTGAGACCCAGGGAAATATGGAGGCAGAGATGGTAGAAACTGTCTACCCTACTGCAATAAATGTTTTACTTTAACAAAGTTTAGGTGTATATATACAAGTGTCTCACAAAACCCTCTGCTCATATTAGGTATATATCGTCTAAAAACAGGGGTTCTAAAGGCTGGCTGCCCATCAGAATCAGCTGTGGAACTTTTGGAGCTCTTAAAAACTACAGATTCCCAGGTTCTACCCCTACTGTCCTGAAACAGAATATGTTCTGAATCCAGGAATCTGTATATGAAAACTATCTCCAGCTGACTCAGATGTGTTGAGTCTAGCACAGATTGGCAAACTGGTGTACAGCAACAAGTAATAAAAGATCCATCCCAATCCTCTGGAGCATTTGAAATCAGTGATCATGAACGAAAGTGTGTGTGCCCGTGAATACATAAGCTAACTGTATCTTTGTTTATATGTGCATGTATTACGCTTGCAATGGTCATGTGTTCCATGGTCCTTCCCTCCCCATGGATGAAATCTTGTGTGCACACCTTCACGCAATACAGATCTACGTGTGCGTCAGTCTCCTGACTTGCACCTGATGAATCACACTACCTGTTGGAGTGTAAAAGAGCAAACATTAGTAAAACTGATAATACACCTTGTGGTGGTGACTCAACCAAAGCAAGCACATCTGTCACGGAGGAGCAGCCTGCCAGCTTTCCATCGGGGGAAATACAATTGAATAATAATGTACCATACACAAAGCAACTTCAGTGATGCTCCATGGCAAGTTAAATCACCTTAAGTTGGAAATGTGTGCATATACTGGGCAAACGCACAGTCACATAGTATAATAGGCCAAAGACATTGTACTCAGGATATAACATCTTAAACTCATAGACCCATCTAACAAGCATCAGGCACTGTGGTGAGAACTGAGGAAACGGTGGTGAGCACAACAGACATAGTCCCTGCACTTCTGGGTCCTTCAAGAAGAGTGGTGGAAACAGATGAGTTAAAGCTAGGGAGGAGGCAAAGGTGAACTCACGCAGTCTTGTAAGACCAGATATAAGGCATTCGATCTTTAACTTGGCATTGAAAGGAATGTCAGGCCCTGAAGGTTTCACCAAATGGTGTATTTTATTTTTAGAAAGACCACTCAGGCTGCATTGTGGAGAAAGGAGAGAAGCCAAGGCTGGAGGGAAATAACCCATTACAAGACTGTGTAGCAGTGGTGCATTGGAGCCATCCTTCCGGCTGAAGAACGATGATTGTCAACAACTATCTCCAATGCAGGGACTTCAAGTTGGCAGCATGTAATCTCATGGTGGGAGCATTTACACTATGGAACCTGGCAAAGGCTACATACAAGAGGCTTTTCCCTGCAGCGATCTGGTTGTTAAACATTGATGAGCACACGACATTCGGGTCAAGCATATATTTTGTGTCTACTCACAGTATGAACGAAGGCACCAATATAAAAACCTAATTCAGAAGAACTTCACTATAGAAGCTGAACAGGGGTAGAGAGCTTTGTTGATGAGAATACTTATCAGTTGTAAAGGGCTTTACCCTTTGCAAAGTACTTTTATATGTATCTTCTATTTACCTTTATTCTTTCCTAAAATGAAGATAATCATTATCCTTATTTTACAAAAAGAAAAGCTTAATGGAGATAACAGAACTTTTGAAAGGATTGAATGAGAAGATTCAGGCAAATTCCAAAACAGAATGCTGGGCACATATTAAGTGCTGAACTCAGAGAATTGAAATAAAGGACTGAGACCTAGATTAGAAATGACAGAAGAGGGACCTTAAACAAGAAGTTTTTTGACTCTTGGCCCAGTGTTATATCAATGGTGCGTGTTAAAGTTTATTCATTTATTTATTTACCCATCCATCTACTCAACAAGTATGCAGTAGATATCTACTGTTTGCAGGTCCTGTCATGGAGAAGCAGCGATAAACAAATACTACCTTTGCTCTCATGGAAAAACACTGTAGTAGTCACTGGAAGAATGAAAACATTAAAAATGAATAACTAAAAATACAATAAATGTTGGGTGGTGATACCTGCTGTGTATAGAGAATAATCAATTACCTTTGTGAAGGCGTGAAGACGGATGGTGTTTTAGGTAGGGCGTCCCTGCAGGCCTCTCTGTGTAGGCTGTTGAAGTGACTCCATGAAGAGAAAAAGTACAGAGGGCATGGTACAAGGTCCTGAGGTAGGAGAGTGCTTGGTGTGTTTGAGACACGCAAGGAGATCACAGTAGCTGGAAGACAATAAGTCTGGGAGGGGAGAGTGGTAGAAGATGAGACCAAAGAAATAGAAGCCAGATCATCATGGATTTTTTTATGTCAATGTATGGTCTCTGGTGGCCACCACTGAAATGTGTGCAATTCAATGAATTTAGACTGATTAGAGTGGAAGGTGGAAGAGCTCAATTAATGTTCTGAAAAACGTTCCTGGAAGCTCATAGAATCTTCCCATCAGAACAAGGAGATTGGTTGGTCTCCCTGGATTCCTTCAGTCTTTTTTGTTGGCTAAGTGTGCATGCATGCATGATTCATCATTTATGACACTCCTACTATGTGCCAGACATTGTGCCAGTCACTGGGAACAAATCAGGGAACAAAACAATAAGGTCCTTTGCCCCCAAGAAATTGACAATTCAATAGGAAATACAGACATATTCACAGGTAATAAAGTGCAGAGAGACAAGGTTTATATGCACAAAAATACTCAGAAAATGCATGTGCCTATATATCCCCATGATTCACACTCATTGGTACCCTGGTGGAGGGCATTCTAAAGTGCAATTCTGAGATCCACAAGGGTGATAGAGCTTGTGAATTCACAGCACAGCCTGCTTTGCCAAGCCTGGAGAAATTAGCAATAAAGACAGGAAAATATTATTTTGTTCTTCTGGAATAATATTACCTTTAATGAGGCTGGGGAACTTCCTCTGAGGGATCTAAAGCCCCTTTACCGATGTTATTCCATTAATTCTCCCTGTGTCTGGAACTTGGCACCTGAAGCACAATGTATTATGCAAAACCAAAGCACACTCTGCACAGAGAAAAGACTGTGTTTCAATGTTTCCCTTGCACTCAAGTTCAAAATGCTGGCAGATCTGCCATCAGGACGTGTATCCTATATCCATACTCTTGATGTGAAAAATCATCGTAGACATCATATATCTGTCTTGCTGGGAGAGTGAGAAGAGAAAGGACAGGGAGAATGGAGTTTGGAACATGTAGGCGAAAAGGCACCTCAAATTCTTTATTGGATTCAGGATAAGACTGTGGAAACCATCTAATTCAACAGCAGTTTATGAAAACCTTCTGTAAAGTGCTATTTGAATTCTGCTAAAATGCTAGATAGATAACTGCATGAGCAAGTATCAATAGATTTGATGCACCCACCATGTGCCCAGTCTGGTGCCAGACAATTTGTAAAATGAAAATGAGATCAAGACAAGGTCTCTCTCTCAGGCTGGAAGAAATGAGTGCCTCACATAAAGCAGTTAATTTACAGTGCAAAATTAGAGCAAGTGCTAGATTGAGCAGTTTAGCCTCTAAGCGCTTCTTGGGGTTCATAGAAGGCAGAGATGAATGTCCACTGGAAGGAAAAGAAAATGTTTGTGATGAGCGATAGATTTGAACTGATCTCTGAAGACCAGGAAGAATTCAGAAAGGTGATGTTGCGGGCTTCCCTGGTGGTGCAGTGGTTGAGAGTCTGCCTGCCGATGCAGGGGACACGGGTTCGTGCCCCGGTCCAGGAAGATCCCACATGCCGCGGAGCAGCTGGGCCTGTGAGCCATGGCCGCTGAGCCTGTGCTCCGCAACGGGAGAGGCCGCAACAGTGAGAAGCCCGCGTACCGAAAAAAAAAAAAAAAAAAAAAAAAAGAAAGGTGATGTTGCAATACAGTCCAGAGCTGAAGAGATTGCCTGTAACTGAAATATTCTGAAATCCAGAGCAGCCTGAAGTCACCATTTCTTCCTGGGGAAGACTTCCTGGACTCCACATCACATAATTTCCGGGAACCTAGGACTCTTCTCATAATTCTAAGTGTTTCCTGAGTAATCGTGTCAGTGCTTAAAATAATATGTGGGCTGCCTGTCACCTTCCAACTCAAACTCCTTTTGTCTACTTTTTCTTTATTTCCCCTAGGCAGCCTCTGTTCCTCACTTCTTCACACTGACTGCCTACCTCCTACCATCATCTTTATGGCCATTCTCTCTCTTTCTTTTCACTCAACTTCATTCTTCTTCTGTCATGATTCAGCTTCAGTCCATGCATAAGCTTGGCCTCCAATGCTTCAGTTCTCCAGCACCTCAAGTGCCTTGAGGAATCCTACATTATTTTCCCGAAAGGTTAGGGATAATGGAGGGGAAAGAAAGCACCAAGGCAGAGGAACTTAAAACGGCATCAGAAATCACTGCAGCTAAAATTAATGAACAACTCATTCCCCATCCTTTGAATACAAATCACTTATTGGTTTCTGGCTCAGTGATCCCTGTCCTGGGCTCTATCCATAATGTCTGAGTCACATACGGTCTTTGCCTGGACTCAAGCTACCTGGGATTGGATCTCGGGGCCATCACTTTCTAATTGTAAGAACTTAAGCAAGTTTCTTCATCTGTAAAATGGGGATCACAGTACCTACTGCACGGGGGTTATGCTTGGGATTGAATGAGTTCGTATAGGTAAAACACTTAGAGCCTGGAACATTTCCAAAAATGCCAGTATTAGCTACTAACATTATCACCTTTGGTACAGCCACTGTGGAAAACAGTATGGAAGTTTCTCAAAAAACTAAAAATAGAACTACCTTACAACCCAGCAATTCCACTCCTAGGTATATATCTGAAGAAAACAAAAACACTAATTCGAAAAGATGCGTGCACCTCAAGGTTCATAGCAGCATTATTTACAATTGCCAAGATATGGAAGCAACCTAAGTGTCCACCAACAGATGAATGAACAAAGAAGATGCGATAATGGAATACTGCTCAGCCATACAAAAGAATGAAATTTTGCCATTCACAGCAACACAGATGGACTTGGAGGGTATTATACTAAATGAAATGTCAGACAAAGACAAATACTGTATATTGTCACTTATATGTGCAATCTTAAAAATACAACAAACTAGTGAATATAACAAAAAAGAAGCAGACTCACAGATATAGAGAACAAACTAGTGGTTACCAGTGGGGAGAGGGAAGTGGGGGAGAGGCAATTTAGGGGTAGGGGATTAAGAGGTATAAACTATTACGTATAAAATAAGCTACAAGGACATGTACAACATGAGGAACATAGCCAATATTTTATAATAACTATAAATGGAGTATAATCTTTAAAAATTGTGAATCACTATATTGTACATCTGTAAATCATATCAACTAAACTTCAATAAAATACAAAACATTATCACCTTCACCAAATTTCTGGGCCTAATATATTTTTCCTAGGAAACCTAGAGGAACCAGAAATTCTTTTAAAGGAATTTTTGTACTCAGAGGAATTTGGCTCTCTGTGTTTTTTTGTTTTGTTTTTTTAACATCTTTATTGGAGTATAATTGCTTTATGATGGTGTGTTAGTTTCTGCTTTATAATAAAGTGAATCAGTTATACGTATACATATGTCCCCATATCTCTTCCCTCTTGTGTCTCCCTCCCTCCCACCCTCCCTATCCCACCCCTCTAGGTGGTCACAAAGCACCGTCGGCTCTCTCAGTTTTAACCTCTCCCAGTTAGATGATGCCAGTCCTGCCTTTTCATAACCTTTCATGAGGTCCGTGTAAGAGTTTTCGAAAGAAAGTTTTACCCTAACAGAAATGCAGCTATCTTTAGTAACTGTTTTTCCCCTCACCAGAGTTTCATAGAGTCACATAATCAAGAAAATAAAATATCTTTTGTAATCTAAAATGTCCCTTAGAGATCCATAGAGGTCAGTGGTTTCATTTTACAGATAAGGAAACTGAGGCCCAGGAAGATGAATGTCATTTGTCAAGGCCACCCGCAGAATTAATAGCAAAGACAGAAGTAGAAATCTGATTTCTCCCTCCTTCTTCCAGGTTTATGTCTCTTTCTGGCTGTAAGCCTTTATTCTACCTTTTCCTAGGATGAAAACACTCATCTCTACTGGTTTTGAAACCAATGTAGGGTAGATTCAGAGCATGAGTGTCCAAGGTCTTGAATTAACTTATTTTTTTAAGAACTGTGAAGACCACAGATCAAGATAACCTTAATATTCCCCTCAGCTTGACTAAATTTAGACAGGTTTCTTCCAGAGTCTAGGACGCTGACTTCCCTTTTCTTAGAGCATTTACATTATAAAACTTGTAATTATAAGTTCTTTCTCTGTTCCTTTGCGATATAACTCTTTTCCCAGCCACTTGCCATTTTACAGCCCGGGAGTGTTTTTCCTCAAGGACCTAGGAGCCACTGCTTTAAGATGTCATCATTAAGGAACATAGCACCCCATCTCCCAGTCTCTGTAGGAGGGTCGGAACCTAACTTCAATAAGCGACACATCGCACACACATACACACAGATGGCCTAATCACCTTGAACAACTTCCACCCAGGGTCCTGCGGTAATTTTCTATTAACTCACCCCAGTGCTAAGAAAACAGCCCTGCCTTTTGTTTCAGCATAGCTGAGCTCTGTCCTGAACTGAAGTCTCTTTCACCTACTACAGTAGCCTGAATAAAATCCATATTGCTATTTTTAACAAATGTCTGGTACAATTTTACTCTGACACCACACAGTCCAGTACAAAGCGTTGCTCCAGCCCAGCTTCCTCTTTTGTTTGGGAAAGTGCAAGCAAGTTAACTGGAAGCAGCGCAAATACTGCCAATTCATTTGCATTTAAATTGCCCAAATGGAGTTTGGTAAGAGCTATTTGATGTCCAAGGAGGCTTTGGAGGCTTTTAAACTTCAAAACAGAAGGTCAGAATTGATCAGCAGGAAAAGAAACTCAGGGCTAAATGGCTAGGTTGAGTTCCCAGCTTCTGACCTGGGAAGTTAGTTTCAGCTTAAAGCCTGGGGGAAGTGAGTCCCATAGGCTCCCTTCAGGAAGGATGGCCAGGGCTGTGGAGTGGAGTGGGAGTGGGTGTCTTGAGGTTTTACTTCCTAGGATGCTATGCTTCCATGATGTGCTGGGGAAAAAGCAGGAAACAAAAGCTCAACATGGATCCTCTCACTTTCCTAGAAAAGTATGTGTCTAAACCTGCTCATCTTTACCAAGCTCAAACACATCATTGATTCACTGAAGAAATTAATATAATAAGTGGTTAAGTTTTTTTTTTTAATTGTATTAATTAAACAAGGAGGCCATTAGACTGAGTTAGCCCCTAGTGCCCTGGTGGCCTAATAATCAAAGCAAACTCTAAGCCTCTAAAGGCCTCAAGGACACAAAATTGAAACCTAAGGACAACCAATCACAAATACCCAACTAGGCTTTAAGCTATAGCCAATCAATAATCTCTTTACTTTATTTCCACCTTTTGTCTGTAAAAGTCTCTCCTTGAGCTCCCGATCAAGGAGCACTCCTAGCCACTCTGGTTTGATGCTGCCCAATTCCAATAGAGTTTTTGCTCAAATAAACTCTTACAATTGTTAATATGCCTCACTTTATCTTCTAACAATAGTACCTATCCTTAGCTCATAAAGTTGACACACAGGATGACAACAATATAACAATACATGATGATGGTGATGATGATGGTGATAATGATGATGAATTGAGCACTTTCTATGTGCTCACTCTTCCATGGAGTCCAGGACAAAGGGTTACTCCAGCCCAGTTTCCTCTTTTGTTTACAACAACCCTATGAGGTATGCTTTATTATTCCCATTTTAATTAATTAATTAATATAAACTGAGGCACAGAAAGGTTAATTAACCTGTCCAAGGTCACAGAGCTAAGCAAATAGCAGGACCAGAATACAAACAGGCATGTTGGCTCCAGAGAATTCATAATTTATGCAAAATATTAAGCTAGCTATTTTGTGTACAAGAGAAACTCAAGAATCGGTAATATCCCTAAAAATAGTAACTTGCAATTGTGCCCTTTTCAGTACTGACTTTCCACACCAAACACTGCCTTTGACATCTACCTTCCTATCTAGCCTTCGGCCACATTCACTCTCCTGCTATTGTTCTCTATACACCTACCACTCTATACAGCTGCTCTAGATCTGGGTAAGACTTTTCTATTGTCATTAGTTTGACCCCCCTCTCCAACTCAAGGCATGCCTTCTGTGCTGATCAAACCATACAAAGCAAAACAAAACAAAATAAAAAACTAAAAACAAACAAACAAACAAAAAACAATAAGAGCGACAAATCTGCAAAGTCAGAGGATATAGCACATGAATAAAACGTTCACCCTTGGCTTGACAGGTAAGATGTTATGGAAAAAGGATGGCATGGGCAGGGCCTTGAGGACAGGTGAGTGCAAAACAGAACTGAGGCATGGCCATGCCATTCTGGTGGGGCATGGATATAAGCAACTGGGGCAAAAGCGGGGAAAGATGAAGAAAATGGAATGTGAGAGACACACATTGTTGAATTTTTGGACACCATGCTGAAGGCTGCAGAAAGATTGAAGCATTGCTCTCTCAAACACAAGACATTACCCAGATTATCATCACTGAGGAGGAAAAGAAGGCTTAAATACTCAGGCTCTGGTCTAACCCAGCATGCCACTTAACTTCCCTAAACTTCTGAGATCCACAGTGCATTTATTTGCCACCTGTCCAGTCTCCATATATTTAGTTTACCTTCTCTTGCTTCATAGAATAACAACTCTTAAACAAGCCTTAGACATCATTTAGTTCAAATTCTTCATGTTACCAGTAAACACAATTTAGTTTAAAGATAGAAAATGAGGAAGTTAACCAAGGCCACACAGCTCACTGGTGGCAGACCAGGGCAACAGACACGGTTAAGTTCTTTTAGGTAAGGGGACCAATGAACACCTTGAAATTGTTTGCACTATATCTTAGAAACTTGTTTTATTTTTCTCAATGAAATCCACGAGTCAAATATTTTAAGAACCACTGTTATGTGGTTTTCCAAGAAGAGCTCAAGAGGTGCAGGTAAATTGCATTTATACATCATTGTTTTCATTGACTCGTTGAAAAGCCAAAATGGGAGGAGAAACCTGGGAAGGAAACAAACTAAAATAAAACGAGTAACCTTCCTCTAGTTCCTTCAGTCCACTGACTGGGAAAGATATATTTTCTAGAAATACTGTGCTAATACTAAAACAACATAAACAAATAAAAAAATATATAAAAAAGGATTGTTGCTGATGCTGCAGTTAATTGCAAATGATTCCACTATTCCACATTCTCTCTTCTGATGAATGTTTAAGCACCTGGGCCATCTGGTATCAGACCCACTGCAAACTCAACCCGGCACTGTGTGACATCACTCCTGGTTCTGTGTGTTAAAGGAAACAAAAGCTTTACCTGGGTTATCGCTCTTCTACAAAGGATTCCAACAGTAACACAAAAGAAGATAGCAGCTGGAAAAACTGATGGTTATGACATTGTGTGAGGAAAGAGGATTACTGAATCCTCTTCAAACCCAACTTGCAGAGAGAAGGGTATAATCTCTTTTCACTTGGGAGTGTTATGCAAAATATGGGGAGGAGGAAAACATTTTCTTGGATTTCTGAGAGAACAGATTATTATAACTGTTTTTATTAGTAATTATTATTATAACATACTTTTTTTTTTTTTGCGGTAGGCAGGCCTCTCACTGTTGTGGCCTCTCCCGTTGCGGAGCACAGGCTCCGGACGCACAGGCTCAGTGGCCATGGCTCATGGGCCCAACTGCTCCGCGGCATGTGGGATATTCCCAGACCGGGGCACGAACCCGTGTCCCCTGCATCGGCAGATGGAATCTCAACCACTGCGCCACCAGGGAAGCCCAACATACATTTTATAATAATAATAAATAAATGTATGCAAGTAGAGACGCTGCAAAGATGTAAAGGGATGAAGAAGATGGAGATTTACATAGGAACGTGCAAAAATGAAAATGATGATATAGGAAGCTGAGTTCATGATATCACTTGACGTATTTCTTTATTCATATTAATTCATTTCTTTAAGAAAAAAGAGCTACACAATCCTTACTTTGTATCAAGTAGATTCTGCGCATATTGTCTTTATAGGCAATCCTGAGTCAGCGCGTGCGGCATGCAGGCATTCATGCCAGAGTTTGGAAGAAGAAAGAACTTAGCCATGTTAATGGAGTAATAATCAGCAAAAGACACGTTAATATAGGGTTTCCCCCAACGGACAAAAGACATATTAATATAGGGTTTTCCCCCAACGGACAAAAGACACATTAATATAGGGTTTTCCCCCAACAGACAAAAGACACGTTAATATAGGGTTTTCCCCCAACAGACATAAGACATATTAATATAGATTTTTTCCTAGGAAGATTTTATTGCCTCCATTTTACAGAAGAAGGAATGGAGACTCTTGGAGAAGTGAAATAACCTGCCCAAAGTCACATGGCTAGTATCCCACAGAGGTAGGACTTAAAACCGCCTTCGTCTATGAAGCCCAAGTACACCCTATGACGTGTGGCTACCTCCCAACGCTAAAACACCTACATCTAATAGACTGTCTTTTTGTCTTTGCTTATAGTTTCCCCTTTGCCTGAAATACATTTTCTATACCACACTGTAGTTACTCAACTATGCCCCATCCTTTGAGACTTGGTTCAAAGTCCATCTTCTCTGTAGAGCTTTACCCAAATGTCTCCAATTACTAGTTTCTTCTACCTTTGAATTCACATGCAATTTTATATCTACATTTCTTTCAGTTGTCTCACTTTCTACTCAGAACCACAGAGAACTGCAACTTACAATCTTTTACAGCAGAAATTACGTAGTATATGAATAAGACCTTTTGCCCTTGTGTCAGAGGTACTGCAATTTCCAGATCTACCACATTACCTAGCAGCATGCAAGTCAGTTAACATCTATGAGTCTTATTTTCCTAATCTCTATAACACAGATAATAAACAATGAATGACTTTCTCTCATCATTAGTATAAGAAATAGGTTAGTTGAAGAGGTAAAAATATTGTGTTTTTATTTTGGGTTTATAATCTTCTCAACCTTAAATGTTTCAAATTGAGTAAATTAATTGGCTATTATAGACTAGAACAAAGATCTTGTCCAACACACTGCAGTGGAAAGTCTGGTCTAGGCTCCCATGGGCCTTTCAGATTGTGATGACTAGGGAAACTTGGTTACCACTGGTATGTAGTCAGGTGTTCCTGGAGCTATCTCCGGGGAGGGAGTTTCTACAGTACTATAAGCAGTTAACAACTGCTACTCTGGTATCAGTTATCCTCCTTCAAAACTTGGCCCCACCATTTTTAATTTGAAGTTCTTTGGCCAGATATTAACCTTTCTATGACTCGTTTCCTCATCCATAAATGGAGATAATGGTGTGACTCCATAGGAATCTTGTGAGGACTTAGCGTAACAGCTACTTAAAATGTTTAGTGCATTGTCTATTCCTTAATAAGCATTGAGTAAATGCTTATTATGATCATTTCAACTCTCATTGACTTCAACTCTAATCTAGAGACATCCCAACAGATGGATGCAGCCCAGGGGACTTTCGAGAAGTAAGAATGCAGTCACCCTCAGGATGATTTCTTAGGACTTAGCAGCGTGCCTGAATAAAAATGTACACCTTTCATGTGTGTATTTCCAGCTCATAGTAACCTCACCTTCTTTGGAAACTGGTTCTTTCTCCAATCCCTGAGGCTAGGCAACTAGTATCCATGTTCGAACAGTTACTCTGCTCACAATCCCAGCACTTATTTGTCTACGGGATAATCCTTAAAGATGCCTTCAAAGACACATAAAACTTTATAATATAGCATGTATAACTGAGTGAACAAACAAGAAGTGAAGATAAACATTAGACTCTAGTGAACCAGGCATCTGTTTATGGCATTCCATGAATTTTTTTCTAAGTTTCCTGGTAGTCAAATAGAAAAGGGTAACTAGTTTAGTCAACCAATTGAGTTTACATGTGAAAAAAGCAAGTTATCTAGAAACACAAATGTACTTTGTATGAAAAGCAAACATGAATTTTTTTCCTTAGGTCCTTGTTAAGAAGAGGCAATGAATTTGGAGCATGGTCAAGGAAACATGGCAGAAAATGAAACACGATGGACGCGACACAACATTAGGCCAGAACACCAAAAAAGGAGGATTATGCTGAATCAAACCAAAGAGCCAAAAGAGGGCTGCAACTTCTTTATATCACCCCCTTTTCTATGGAAAGGACGGATCCAACATTGTGCCAGAACCAACACTCTTTTCCATCACTGTCTACTCAATTAACGTCCTCTGCTTAGGACCTCCCTGGGATTTTAGAATACTTAATGAAAAGGTTACAGTATTGCCTATACACCCAAATACTACTCATCCAAGTATATACGAAGTGTCAGAGAGAAGGGTAAAATTCAGATTCCTGAGTCACACCTCCAGGGATTTGATTCAGTTGGTCTTAATGGGCCATAAGAATCCACACTTTTAAAAACACTCCTGGGCTTCCCTGGCGGCACAGTGGTTACGAGTCTGCCTGCCAGTGCAGAGGACACGAGTTTGAGCCCTGGTCTGGGAAGATCCCACATGCCGTGAAGCAACTAGGCCCGTGCACCACTACTGGGCCTGCGCTCTGGAGCCCACGAGCCACAACTACTGAAGCCCGCAAGGCTGGAGCCCGTGCTCTGCAGCGGGAGAGGCCACCGCAGTGAGAGACCTGCACACCACAACGAAGAGTAGCACCTGCTCACTGCAACTAAAGAGAGCCCGAGCACAGCAACAAAGACCCAGTGCAGCCAAAAATAAATAAATAAAAATTTTTTAAAAATCTAAAAAAAACCCAAAACACTCCCTATAACCTTGATTCAAATGGAACCTGTACTAGACTTGGAGAACCCTGTCTTAGGAAGTTCTCAGAGTATGTCTTCACTACCTTTACTCCTTCTGCTTCTTTATTTTCACCTTCAGGCCATACTTCCTGAACATTTACTATATTCCTGGTGCTACATTAGGTTCTTTCTCATAAATCTATTTAATAAATTTTTATAAAAGCCCTGTGGTAAAAATGATTTCCCCCATTTTATAGGAGAGGGAACCAAGGCTCAGTATCCTAAATAAATATTTCAAGGTCACAAAAAAGTACGGGTGTTACAAAAATAAAAGACACTTTTTCTTTTCAAAGGAGAGGATGAGATCTAATTATGGAGGAATTCCAGTAGCACAGAGCTGTGGATAACACTGACTAACCTAAGATAGTCAATAGCTCATGCCTCAGTTTCTCCATTGTCAAATTAGAAATGACACTGGTTTTAAATGAAGTTAGAACACTTCAGGGGAAACATGGTTTCCAGGTGCAAAATATGATTAGCATGACAAGAAGCATAACAAATTGATCAAACTGCTGGTTAGACACGCAGAGTTCTCACAAAACATCATCTTGCTGCACTAAATGCCAATCAATGAAGATTAAGTGGATTGAATTTTCCTTGGAGAAACATGAGTTTTTAAAATGAAAAGGAAAAAGGCTTGGATTAATAGCTACTAAGGGTTTTGTAGACACAACACTAAGGAAATCAGTCATTTGATAACCTTCCTATTAGTAGGGAAATCATATCATTCAGAATCATGGAAGCATTGAGTGTAAAGTCTGGAAGAAACTTATTATGTGAAATATCATGATTAACAAAACAAAATCCTCAGTGTATCCTAGATCCATGAAGGCAAAAATTAATAAAACTATTTCCTTAAATTTCCATTTTATGGAAATGTATCTCAGCTGGATATACGAAAGAGATATAACACAATTATATATAATATATGTAATACATACATTAAACATATATATACATAATATATATATAAATTATATATTCATAAATACATACATAAATTATATATATAATATACACGCATAATATATATATAATATTTTCTTTTTCTGTGTCTCCATAATGCAAATGCAAGTTTGCAAAAGCAAGCTTAATACTGTGGCTGATAATTGAAGTTAAATTGATGATACTCTCAAAGATTGCTTTCAAGTTCAAAGCAATCTTTGATATGAATTTGATGGTCATCAGACCTTGGCAGAAGAAGAGGAACTTCCATTTTATTATAGTTCAGGACCAGCACATTTTTCTTAGTCACTATTAAATTTGGAAAGGTAGACCACCCACAGGTAGAGTTGAGTCAACTGTTGAGCTCATTTGGACTATACCAGTGCAGCTATGATTTATCTTCATCACACATCACACAGTCCCTGTGCAAGGGCCTAAAACTTCCTATCAGATATCATGAGAGACCTTTAAGTCATCCCGGAAAACAGTCATCTTGTATAAACTAATACAAGCAATTCCAGGTAACAAAAAGGCAGTGTGGTAGAATTAGCCAGATATTAGTGAGGCTGTTGGTTGTAGTTCTTGTCCCCATAACTTCATTGTCTGCCCTGGATCCTTGGCCTAAGTTCCCATTTTCACAGGAAGCATTCGTTCCTTCCTGGTCTAAACTGCTCAGGATTTTCCTTTTGATCTGATGACTTTAGCAGGGTGTTACCAACAGCTGGCTTTTCAGATCATGCTCTGCAGCTACCATCTAGATATTTCCTTCTGGTCTTGATCCTGAAGGTCCATACCTCCCTTTTTCTCTTGCTTTACACTCAATAACTGATCCACTCTTTAAAATATGTGTATTCAGGGTTCTTGAGTGGGCTCTCTGTGAGCAAGATTACCATATTACCTGTCCCCATGTTACCCTATTACAGTCTAACAGGAAAGGTAGGAAATGAAGCAACCCATTCCCATTAGTGTGTGAAGCAATATGGTGGGAAGGGTACAAAGGAGGCGACCCTGACATACTCTACTGGGGTCAAAGTAGGACTTTTTAGGCAGGTGAAGTTTAAGCTAAGACTAGAAGACAGACAGAGATAGGGAAAAAAGAAATAGTTGTTCGAATAGGGAAAACAGTACATATCCAGGCCTGGAGGTAAAAGAGAGCCTCTGTCTTAAAGGTAGAGAAGGAAATTCTGTGGTGTGGCTTGAAAAGACATTCAGTTCAAGAATCAGTTGAGAATAGTAAAGGTGTGAGCGGGAAACAGATCTGCAAGGGCCTTGAAATCCATGCGAAGGAATTTAGATTTTATTCTGAGGGCAAGGAAGCCCTGTTAAAGGATTTTTAGCAGGCTCAGGTAAGATGATCCCCCCAGCACCCCGGCCAGGAGGGGGGACGCTGGGGGAGGCTAAGTTGTTTTTGGAGTTGGCTGGGGAAAAGGGTTAAAGGGATTCTGCTGCTGCGGGGGAAAAAGTTCCCTGAATTTTCCACTGGCTGCTGCAGGAAGAGAGAGCCCCTGTAGTCATTGCTAAGTAATGTCTG
Source organism: Delphinapterus leucas (assembly GCF_059928025.1). Taxonomy (NCBI): domain Eukaryota; kingdom Metazoa; phylum Chordata; class Mammalia; order Artiodactyla; family Monodontidae; genus Delphinapterus; species Delphinapterus leucas. Next base: position 109,249,698 of record NC_143134.1, on the reverse strand, counting down.
CACACACACCAACTAATCTCTACCTATGGCACTGAAATTCTTTGAAAAATCTTTGAAAAATCATTCCCGTGGTATACCAGAATAAAGTGTTTCCTTTTCCTCTATCCTGCAACTAGTGATAGTGAAACATTCAAACTGCTATCATGGTAGAAGTGTCTATGTTGAAGGCTGGCCCACTCGCTCTCCTCCTCAGGTACTTAACTGTTAAAGGACAGTGAATCTAGAACCAGCATGGGCTTCCCATCATCATTCTGATGGCAAGACTGGGAAGACCAAGTGAGTGGCATCTCTGAACAATAATAATCCCCATGAGATACACCATCCCTTACATAAGCAAGCAAGAAAAGACTGAAACAGGAACCAAAAAATAGATATTTTATATATCATGCCAAAGACCATTGAGGGTAAGTAAGAATCTAAGAAATATCATCCATCATCCATCCAGGCAATTATCTGCTCTGACAGCTTATGCAGGGACCAGGGACATATTGCTGGACATCTTGTGTCTCTCTCTCTTTAAAGGTGAGCTTTAGACTGGGAACATCCTTCATTTCCTCTTCTGCAAGAATCCACTCATTTAATAACCATGTAAGAATTTTCTTAGCTAACTTGCATTTTTAATTTGCATTGAAAATATTATGAAAGCTAGTATGGATTAGCCCAGTAGATTTCAAACTAGGATTTTCAGATTCCATGCTTTAGGGAATACATTTCAGTTCCAGAGCCCCAAGACCTGCTTCAATGAGAAAAAATTCCACTGTATCAGTTTTTTTTTGTTTTTTGTTTTTTGTTTTTTTTGCGGTACGCGGGCCTCTCACTATTGTAGCCTCTCCCGTTGCAGAGCACAGGCTCCAGACGCGCAGACTCAGCGGCCATGGCTCATGAGCCCAGCCACTCCACGGCATGTGGGATCTTCCCGGACCAGGGCACGAGCCCGTGTCCCCTGCATCGGCAGGTGGACTCTCAACCACTGCGCCACCAGGGAGGCCCCACTGTATCAGTTTTCATATGGGATTCTGTAGGTAATATATTTCATTAAAGAAACGGTTGGACTGTTTGGGGGAATATCCTAGAAAGAATCAGTGTGGTGAAAAAAAAGTTAGAAGATTTGCACTTAATTAACTGTTTGATCATTAACTAGTCTCTTCTGTCTGAGCCACTATTTCCTCAACTGAACACTGAGGAAGCAAAGTAGATAAACTCTAGGGTTCCTTTTAGATTCAAGATTCTGATATATATCTTGAAAGCCACAGGAATGCTAAATAAAAATATACCTACTTCCCTTCTAGAGTATCCCTTCCTATAAGAAATTTTGATCTTATCCTTTACTTCTGAATCACCCTTTTTGTGTTAAGCTCATTTTAATCCCACATGGTTCTGCCTTTACTTCATGATACAGCCCCCTTATTTCAAAATACAGAATCATGCTCATATTTTTAGTTAGTAGTTCTTAAAATAAGATGAAATTCTGGGCCTGTTCCTCAGGACTGTTCATAGGTACACTCAGACACTGGTAAGCCTGTTCATGCACTTATATTAAAAAAAAAAACTTTGCTCTTCAATAAGTGGTGCTGGGAAAACTGGACAGCTACATGTAAAAGAATGAAATCAGAACACTCCCTAACACCATACACAAAAATAAACTCCAAATGGATTAGAGACCTAAATGTAAGACCGGACACTATAAAACTCTTAGAGGAAAACATAGGAAGAGCACTCTTTGACACAAATCACAGCAAGATCTTTTTTGATCCACCTCCTAGAGTAATGGAAATAAAAACAAAAATAAACAAATGGGACCTAATGAAACTTAAAAGCTTTTGCAAAGAAAAGGAAACTACAAATAAGATGAAAAGATAACCCTCAGAATGGGAGAAAATATTTGCAAATGAATCAACGGACAAAGGGTTAATCTCCAAAATATATAAACAGCTCATGCAGCTCAATATTAAACAAACAACCCAATCCAAAAATGGGCAGAAGACCTAGATAGACATTTCTCCAAAGAAGACATACAGATGGCCAAGAGGCACATGAAAAGCTGCTCAACATCACTAATTATTAGAGAAATGCAAATCAAAACTACAATGAGGTATCACCTCACACCGGTCAGAATGGCTGTCATCAAGATATCTACAAACAACAACTGCTGGAGAGGGTGTGGAGAAAAGGGAACCCTCATTAGCGCCCATATACCTCTCTAGATTCTAAGGATATCAAATAAACAGACATAATTTTTATATATAAGATTGTATTTTACTTTTGTAGGGGCTCAGAACCCAGAAAAAAAGACAAATCTGTAAACAAGTCCAAATCCAAAGTGTCAGCTATTGTGATACAAAGATTAGAGGAAAGAACTGACATATGCAGAGTCACATAGCTAATAAGCTGCAGAGCCGGGAGCCCAGGTCTGTTGACTATTTGCCCAATATACTTTTCCTTTCACCTAAAGAGCACAAAAGCTGCTAACATTTGAGTTCTACTTCTGTCTCCCTGAAGGGCACTGGAGGCTTTAGAAGACATTTGATGGTCTCTGACTAAGAGCATTAAGACCCTAAATTACACTGACATGGTCCATAAATCACCAAATGAGTGAAATTCAAACAGTGGGCCAGCGTGAATAGGACACATCAAGAATGACAGCCACCAAGATCAGGTTGGAGACTTGCAGGCTACATATGGGGGTCCAGCTAAGCATGTGAGATGCTTCCTCCTTGTTAGCACATTGTCCAGGAAGGAAGAGGGAGAAAGGTACTTCTTCCCTATATCATGATAAGGACTGTTATATAATCAGTTTGGCTCTGGAGGTAGGCTCCCTGGCTTCAAATGCAGGCTTTGCTGTATGCTTTGTGATCTTGGGCACTTTACTTCCCCTTTTTAAACCTACTTTATAGGGTGAGTCTACAGATTGAACGCGATAACTAGTAAAGTGCTTAGCACTTAGTAGAGTGTTCAGAGGATGTAAAGAATATATAAGGATCATTTTTAAAATCTTATTTTGATTTGGCTCATTTTAGTTTACAATATAACCCTGGTGGGTGAGAGAGATGTACCCCAAATGTATTTCATAACTGACATCATTAAAGCAGACCAAATTTTAATCAGCTGTATTATTGCCTTTAAATTCTCTACAAAGGACACATCAGCTTATCCCCTGTACTTGGGACAGAACACACCCGCCACCACCTTTGGCACAAACAGAAATACTCTTTCATCAGTATTAATGCATTTACTTCTCTACTCTTAACCCTCCTAGTTAGGCAAAGGTATTCTATTTTATTAATATTAAAACTGAGTCATTAAGAGATAATGATAATAATACTAGTATTGCTACTACTAATAATACCTATTGTTTAATAGTATTTATTATATGTTCAGTATTGCACAATTTATTTAAAATACATTTTTACAATGAATGCTCACATAAAATCTAGGAAGTAGGTTGCTTGTTAGCCTTCTACAGGTGAAGACCTGAAGTTCTCAGAGATCAGTCACTTTGCTGATGGTAAGGGTGAAGCTAGAATCCAGTTCTAAGTCTGTCTGGCATTTTAGTTTCCTAGACCTGAGAAACCTTCCTCCAAGCTACTCAGTGACCTAGTGGCTATGCCACATCTTGAACCTAGGTTTCCCGACTCTTTCTGTTAAGACATCCCAGGAGTCTTGGGGTATTTTAGTTTGCTAGGGCTGCCATAACAAATACCACAGATAAGGGGGCTTAAACAACAGAAATGTATTTTCTCACAGTTTTGGAGTTAGAAGTCCAAGATCAAGGTGTTGGCAGGGCTGGTTTCTTCTGAGTCTTCTCTCTTTGGCTTGTAGATGGACATCTTCCCCATGTATCTTCACATTGTCTTTCCTCTGCATGTGTCTGTGTCCTAATTTCCTCTTTTTAGAAGGACACTAGTCGTATGAGATTAGGGCTCACCCTAATGACATCATTTTCACTTATTTGCCTCTTTAAAGACCCTATCTCCAAATAGTCACATTCTGAAATACTAGGGATAAGACTTTAACATATGAATTGTTGGGGGGCGGGGAGGATACAATTCAGCCCATAACATGGAAACCTTCACTTTTATCAGTCTCTGGCCACCACAGTCTCTCTGTCAAAGGCAATGTTCCAGTTATGGCAAATATCTCCATATTTTAGAAAATGCATCAGCTGTGATCCAAAACAAAGGACAATGTCATCTCTTATAAAAGAAGTAGGGGTCTTGAATAGAGGAGGTTTAGAAAGAATTGAATAGAAAGTGCATTTCTGAAATAGATTGTTGCAAGCAATTTTATGGGCATTATCTTGGTTAACACTTGCAATAAGGATATGAGAATTGCTATGATAATATGCGGAGAAAGGGTAAAAACTGTCATAATTATTTTCCATTGAAATATGTGCCTTTGGTAGAAGATATTAGCTCATGGATCAAGCATTTATTGAGCACATACGATACATCAGGCAGTGTGCTAGGTGCAAAGGTGATTGAGAACTTCTGAATGTGGAATACTTCAAGAGGAATCATGGTTAGGGCTAAGAGGAGCACAGTTATTAAAGAAGGACACATTGGTGGCCAGGAATTCCTATATAGGTTCTATAGATACATGTAGAAGTGTTTGACAATGGATAGGTTAACCTTACTTTTTCTGTGCATTCTTATGGCAAGTGTACTTTAAATGCTTCCATTAATTGAGATAAATTAGTTTGGCACATGTCCTTTGGCACGTGGAAGAAAGGTTGTTATCAAAAGCTCCTGTCCCAGGGCTTCCCTGGTGGCGCAGTGGTTGAGAGTCCGCCTGCCGATGCAGGGGACACGGGTTTATGCCCTGGTCCGGGAAGATCCCACATGCCGCGGAGCGGCTGGGACCGTGAGCCATGGCCGCTGAGCCTGCGCGTCTGGAACCTGTGCTCCGCAACGGGAGAGGCCACAACAGTGAGAGCCCTGCATACCGCAAAAAAAAAAAAAAAAAAAAAAAGAAGTTCCTGTCCCCTAATCCTTTACATACCTTTTATGCTACCGTTTCTGTGCATTAATTCAAGGTATGGCCTTACCTATCTTAGGCTCCAAGGTCACTGTGATTGAATTAGTCTGGTAGTATGATTCCATATTTCTTTTCTGTATGTAATATTGAGATCAATTACACTTGTGCTTGTAGACAGCAGCAGACCTGGGACAGGGAGAGGTGAGCAGAATGAGCCTGGCAGAGGCTTAGATGGAGGGAAACAGGCAGTGTTCATAGGTTGGAGGTCAGAGTCAGTGAGATGAGAGGAGTGAGCAGGGTTGGGATCTTTCATTCTTGAACCAAGATTCTTCCACTCAATATGGGGTTCATATCTTTCTAAAAATAATTTGAAATTATTTAACATTCTTAATCATGTACATAAGTTATTGGGCTCTGAATTAGACACAGTCTTTAATATAATATATGAATCAGGTGTTAAACTTGAAAGGCATTAGCTTCCCTTTCCTTTTGTTTTTGATACACCTATAGCCTGTTTACATTAATAGTACCAATTCTACATTTCTGATTGTTAAATACAGTGATATTTACTTAGATTCTTAGATTTTTCTCTTTTGGAATTTTGCATATGGTCAGGCTCATCCAGCATGGAATTTGGGGAGTTCTGTAGGTCAACTGGTACGAAATGCTCCCTATTGTTAAATGTTTTTATATTAGAACAAATTTGTCTTTCAAATTGGTCAAGGTTGCTTGCAATTCTAATATGTCTTCCCAAGACTATGGCAGCAGTTTTCTACATTCTCTGCTTCAAACAGTGTCTTATTTAAAAAAAAAAAGGGGGGGGGCAAGCGTCATTAAGAATAGGATGAATAGATCCTTGCTGAAGAGGTAAGTCACTCCTGTGGGAAAGAAACATTTATGATCTGGCATATGGTGAGCATTCTCTTCAATGCTGGTGATGGTAGGTGCTTGTTGGATGTAATTCACAATTAATTGTGCCCAACAGTTCAATAGTAATTCAGATGGAAAGAGAAATGCAAAAAGATTCTGAGCTCCTAGAGCTGTATTCTTGGCAACAAATAGCCAGAAATAAAGTCTCACTTGGGGAATTGTGCTGTATTTTTTTTTTCCTCCTCTCTTTGTCTGTGCTCTACCACACCCCCTCTTGTTTTTTAACTCTCTTTTTCTCCTTTTCAATCAATCTTTGAGATTTCCCCTCAACTCCCCAGTCTCTTTTTCATCTTACAGGCCATTGAGCTCCCTCTGACTGAAGATTCTTCAATCCAGAGCAGCAAACCAAAGATTGTAGCTACAGCACGAGATATTTTCCTGCCTGCATCCACATGAAACACACACGATCACTCACCTAATGATAATTCTTCCTATATTTCCTTCTCTAAATGTCTAGAGTGAGAAAGATGGGAGTAGTTGAAAGAAGGGGGTGGGGACTCTTTCTAAAGGGTGATAGACAACCAAGAGACATCTTTGACTCTGCCTACAATCTGCCGTGAAGAGAAGAGCAAATTCAGCAGTTTTTTGCAAAATTACCAACACAGCAAGAAAGGCAGGCAAACAGATTGCTCAGATGGACTGACTCTTAATAACTAGATCTATCAAGTCCCAGATTTGCTACTTGCTGGGAGACTTCAAAGTGGGTCTGATTTTAAATCGTATTTGATTTCCTCAAATTAGGGAAAACTCTCTGAAACATTTAGTAGTGTGGGCCATACTTTGAGAGACACAGGGAGGTTTTGAATCATGCCAGTGAGGATGACATCAAAGTCAATTTCTCCAAAGAGCTGTGTTATCATCTTGACTACCTTTCTTTGGATTTATCTATGAACGAGTTTGGTTGCCAACTGCCAACTGTTTGTAGGTACAAACAAAAGGGTAGGGTACTCTCTACCTTTTTCTCTCCTGCTCTGTGCCCCAGGAAGCTGACTGTTATTGAATATTACTGGCCTCCTTTGTCCTATGGCTTCTGGTGGGTTCAGCCAAGGGGAGGCACTGGCAGCTGATCTGGAGGTCAGGGGAGAAATGAGGGGGGTGGGTATTTATTCCTCAGGTCTCTTCCTTTCTGGTCACTGTGGCTTGGCCGTGTCCCTTTACAGTAGCCACTGCTCCTTTTAGGTAGCCCTCTCCTACTACTGCTAACTAATCTCTGCAGGTCCCTAAACTGCTTAATCACCTTGTCTCTTCAGACCCAGGCGTGTTGAAAGCGTCCTGCTCTTGCTCATACTGGGGTACTTTCCAGTTCTTTTTCATGTCCTTTAACCCTACCGACCTGTTAACAGTGTCTCTATTGAGCTCTCCTTACATACTCTTTGAATGTGCCATTTCCTATCAGTACGCTGGGCAATACTCAAGGGTAGGGATTATTTGTTCAGTCAGATTTTGACAATAAAAATACCTAAGGCATAAATAAGTAGATCTGAATTTACATATGTAGTGTAGAGGCTTAGGGAGGTCAAATGCTTTGCTCAAGGTCACAGAGAGAGTCATTAGTGGAACCAGGATTAAAACCCATCTTCTCCAGAATCTATATCCCATGTAATTCCAAGTGTATTCCATGGCCCACTAGCCCCATGAGTTTGCCATGATGGAAGATGGAAATAACTGTATATCTTGGGGAATCACAAAACATATTACCAGTTTATAGGTTTTAAGCAATCTAAAAAAAAGCAGAGCCTTTTTTTCTTTCCCAGTTGCATCCCGTGGATGTAATGGTCTGTGAAATCCAGACTGGATTTCTCTGCTCCCCCAAGCATACTGGAAAAGGGGACTACTTCACTGCTCCACAGTTTATGTATCCTTCTTTCAAGCTCCCAGTACAGGGTAATTTGAACATTTCAGCCCTAATAATGAGGCTGGGATTGTGATTGAGCTTGACTTGTGGGTTCACATCATTGGAAAATGAGTGCTCAGACAGAGCCTTTGAGTTGGGGGATGTGTCAATAACAGATGCTCACTTGGGCTTTTGGAGACACCCCCAAACACGTATGTGTCGTTATTTTCAAGTGGCATAGCCTAATGATTTGTATAGCCTAAGAAAACAACTTTTTGTTTAAGTATCTGGATATTTTCATTCTCCAAAAATGATCAAAACATAGATATACCGTATACTTCTCCTAAAAGCAGATGTTGGCTTCTCTCTCCCATTCTATAGGTGGATGATTGCCTCTCAACAACACACACACACACACACACACACACACAGAGTGTTTGGCTCAGTATCCCTTAGATACTGCTCTCTATTTCCTCTTGACAATAATGTCTCTTATGTAGATGTAGAGAATGGACTTGAGGACGTGGGGGGAGGGGAAGGGAAGGGTAATCTGGGACGAAGGGAGAGGGTAGCACTGACATATATACACTACCAGATGTAAAACAGATAGCTAGTGGGAAGCAGCTGCATAGCACAGGGAGATCAGCTTGGTGCTTTGTGACCACCTAGAGGGGTGGGATAGGGAGGGTGAGAGGGAGACGCAAGAGGGAGGGGATATGGGGATATATGTATACGTATAGCTGATTCACTTTGTTATACAGCAGCAACTAACACAACATTGTAAAGCAATTATACTCCAATAAAGATGTTTTAAAAAATAAAAATGTCTCTTAGCCTTACTTAATGCAGTTTCTGCTTTAGTCATCACAACTCAAGGTGACTGGAAAAGGAAGGGAATTAGCAAGTATTGAGTATCTGTATATGCCAGATCCTTTATATCTATCTCCTTTCATTTATTCCTTGGTGTTTCCCACAGGAGAAAACTGAGGCTTGGCACATTTGTATTCCTTTCCCAAGGTTTATAAGCTAACAAAGGTTTTAAATGGCTTGCTCCCTTACCAACATTCATTCCTTTGTTCCATTTATATTTGATGCTACCTGTTGCTAAGCATGCATTTTTGCAGGCACTGAGAGTACAGAAGATGTTGTTTAAAAATGCAACAAAGATGACCTAGATGCAATAACCAAAGTATATCCATGGGACTGTGGAGGCCAGAAAAGGGGCAGTACCCAATTCTGTAGGAGCGGTCAAAAAAGATGGTGAGTTTTGATGTAAGTGTTGAAAATGGAAAGTTTATTGGTTGAACATGATGAAGTAAGACATTCCACATAGGGGCTTCCCTGGTGGTGCAGTGGTTGAGAGTCCGCCTGCCGATGCAGGGAACACGGGTTCGTACCCCGGTTCGGGAAGATCCCACATGCCGCGGAGCGGCTAGGCCCGTGAGCCATGGCCGCTGAGTCTGTGCATCCGGAGCCTGTGCTCCGCAACGGGAGAGGCCACAGCAGTGAGAGGCCCGCGTACCACAAAAAAAAAAAAAAAAAAAAAGACATTCCACATAGAGGGAAACAACATGAGCAAAGACAGGTGGCATTACTTGGCATCATATGTTTAGGAAACCATGATTCATTTGAGTCGGTTGAAATACAAAGTGTAAAAGAAGCATGGTGAGAAGTGAGAGATGAAGATGGAGCTGTACACAAGTTCTGATCTCAGGGCCTTATACTGTAAACCATGCAAGGGGCTATCTAATGTACAAAACGCACTGAGGAAGCCCAGAAGAACAGAATGCATGATGAACATGAGGATCTGTGAATATTTCACAGAGGAGATAGCATTCTGAATTTGGTATTATGTAAAAAAAATTTAAAAGGAACAGTTATAATAGCACATCCACTCTGTGCTCAAGTGCCCTTTGGCTGGAGTGCATACACATTTCTCTTAAGATACCTAAATCCCATTTGCTTTAAATAGGGCATTCAGTCTAAACTTATAACAAATGACCTGTCCACAATTAGTATTTTGTCAGGGTCTGCTCTTATAGGTCAACCTAGAGTTTTGGATGGGTGAGAGTTTTCTCTTAACAACACCCATAGAGGTTTCCCCCCAAATCATGCTATTTTCCAAATGAGTTTGCAGGGAAACAAAACTGGTTTGCTTTAGGACCACTGATAGGGAGTTGATTTTCTTTGCTCAAGTACCCCAAAGGGATTGTAAACTTGAATGTTTAGCACTATTCTTGCCTATAGGCTATTGAGCTCTCTCAGGACCTCTTATCCAGAAACAGCTTCTGCAGTTCCACTTTTGTATGCTAATTGATTATTTTTTAATAATGCTTCTTTTTGCATTTTATTTGAATTGGTTGCACTGTAAATTAGAATGAGGAGGAGAGAAATGCTGAATATTGGTAGCTGGACGCAGCCTTCGAAAAGAAGGCAGGTTGTAAAGCTGCTTCAGAAAACTGCTGCAAAATTTCAGGCTTTGGCCTCAAGTTTCCCCTTGAAACCCAAAGACAGCATTTTCTTATGAAACCTCAACTCGTTACCAAATCTTGCAAAATAGAATTGAGGGCAGGAAGAAAGAGAATAAAACTTTTTGTTAATATATCTCAGTTTGGCATTTGTTCCTTCAATCACTCATTTGCTGTTGAATCTATGTGTCCAATATATAATGAATATTTACTATGTATAATATATTGGAATCCATATTACTATAATGAGATAATCATATGTGAATGCTGCCCTTAAGAATTGCTCCACTAGACTATAAGTTCTCCGAAGATAGATGCTGTGCCTATTTTGCCCACAATTAAGTCTCCAGAACCTAGCAACACAACTAGAATATGGTGGATATTAAGAATTTAGATGGGATTTGGTGGTCCCACCCCTTGTCTTTCCCTTAGTGGAGGCAAGATAAAATCTCTCCATGATCCCATCTGAACAAGAAATATACGTGAAGAAAATAGCTGAATTTTTACAGAGCGCTTTTGTTTTTTTCAAAACAAAAAGATAATTATTTTACTTGATAAAGTTACAATTTGCCAATAAGATTTAACAACCATTACCATGAACAGTATATCAGTATATCATAGTGATATATCAGGTAACAATATATCTTATATCAATATATTAATATATCATAACTTAACAATATATCTTTGAGATATACAGGAAGCAAGCGCCCTTAAAGACAAGTAGAAATGGACTATTCCACTGTTAATTACAGAGCGCTTTTTGATTAATACTCAGGAAAGCATCAAACAGTGTTCATTGCAAAGCCTTGAAACAAGTTGTGTGGGAGAACATGAATTCTACTTCCTAATTCTGAATTTAAAATGCCCCCTGTAGGGAAAATTCTGGCCCAGCTTACTTATCCAGTTGCAGGTTACAGAACTGAAATAAGAAAATCTGAAAATTGCAGACCTGTCCCAATTTTTTAGGTCTCTACAAAATATTTTTGCCACACCACCTGCATGGAGATGAAAAGGGCTCAAGAGGGTGAGGACGTCCAGAAGTACTCTGCAAAAGTTTACCTTGTCACTGGAGCAAGTTTAGGGGAAGATTAACATCTGTGCGTTAACCTTTGCACTCACAATGTCTCTGCCCACAGGTAAACCAGGTCCCAGTGAATAACTTAGGCCCTGCCAATTCAAAGTAACCTCTTCCTTTTGAAGGGCTTTGATTAATTAATAGGCTAAGAAGTTTGTACTTTATTCTGCAGGAAAGAGAGCTATCATACCCAAGTGGCAACCATGGAAAAGGGGTAGTAAAAGGGAGTTCTTTTGTGATGAGGGAACACTATTGTATCTTGGGTGTACTGTGGTTACGTTCATCTAGACACTGGATTAAATCACATAGAATTATACACACACACACAGACACACACACACACACACACACACACAACTGCTTAAAAACTGGTGAAAACTGAGTAAGGTCTGTGGTCTATTAAAAAGGTTATACCAGTGGTGATTTCCTGGTTTGATATGGTACTAGAGTCATATAAGATGTCACCATTGGGGGCAGTTGGGTGAAAGATCCTTGGGATTCTATATACTATTTTTGTAATTCCCCTTGAATCTCTAATTATTTCAAAATAAAAAGCTGAGACAGAGAAAGTACCCCCACCCTCCTTGATTAAATTCTAATGCTTCAGGAAGTTGAGATATCCTGCATTAGATTTGTGATGGGGAAAGACTAGAGGCTACGTGTCCATATGGAATCTCATGGCTTTTTTCCTCTATCAACACATTAAAAAAATTTCAATTTCCTGGTTCAAAAATTTGACTCTGGGGGCTTCCCTGGTGGCGCAGTGGTTGAGAGTCCGCCTGCCGATGCAGGGGACAGGGGTTCGTGCCCCGGTCTGGGAGAATCCCACATGCCGCGGAGCGGCTGGGTCCGTGAGCCATGGCCGCTGGGCCTGCGCATCCGGAGCCTGCTCTCCGCAGCGGGAGAGGCCACAACAGTGAGAGGCCCGCGTACCGCAAAAAAAAAAAAAAAAAAAAAAATTGACTCTGGGAAGAGAGAAGTAAACATATCACTGGCAGAAAAGAAGATTCAAATGTGAAAATAATTGTTTTAATCATGTCTTCAGGTTTGGTACACCCCACAGGGAGCAGCTTGAAGCCCGGAGGAAACTATAGATGCTGAGGAGGCTGTGTTGGAAAAATTTAGAATGAATTCCTTTGAAATTTATGGATGAAGTGAAGGCAATTGTCAATTTCACTGCATCACAATCTTTATTACTCCTTAATAGCACATCACCTTTAGTTAAAGACTTTATGGACCCACGACAAAATATAATCTAGGAGGGAAGCAGCACACCAGAATAATATCTTTATGCAAAGGAGTTTTTAACATTCTAATGTGCTGTCACACATATTTTGCAATTTTACAATTATAATAATTATTTGAGGGAATTATTGATTGGTTCTTTAATTAGCTGGGGGATATATATAATTAAATTTTTATTAGCTTCACTTTACTCTGAGGGAAATGAGGCACTAAGCACTCAGATGACTTTACCACGTGTCTCCCACTGAACAAGGGGAGCACTGAGATTAGAACCCTGCTCTCTGGAAGAACCAAGCCTTGACCATTATTCTCTGTGACCAGGCTGAGCTTTGGTTTTGAAGAAACATCAGAACAAAGTTATTATGCCTGATAATGCATGGGGAAAAAATGAACCTAACCTATGTGTTCTCAGGAAAATGTGAAGATACATATTTTTCACACATTTGGCAAATGAAATTGCAGCCATTTGCATGGAGCTTTCAAACAGATCTCATTCCAAGAATATTAAAATAACAGAAGCTGCAACTGTCTGTAGTTGTGTTCAAAGCCAATCTTTAGGGCTTGCTCCAACTTAGGGCTTCCTGGCGAAACCATCAAATACCACCAAGGCCCCTTCCCAAAGAATTGGTTTCCTCAAACATGCAAAATAATGGTGTTTTTCTACAATAAATGCTGGAAAGGGTGTAGAGAAAAGAGAACCCACCTACACTGTGGGTGGGAATGTAAACTGGTACAGTCACTATGTAGAACAGTATGGAGGTGCCTTAAAAAAACTAAAAATAGAGTTACCATATGATCCAGCAATCCCATTCCTGGGCATATATCCAGAGAAAACCATAATTCAAAAAGATACATGCACCTCAGTGTTCACTGCAGCACTATTTACAATAGCCAGGACATGGAAGCAACCTAAATGTCCATCAACAGAGAAATGGATAAAGAAGATGTGATACATATATACAATGGAATATTACTCAGCCATAAAAAGGATGAAATAATGTCAACACGGATGGACCTAGAGATCGTCATATTGAATGAAGTAAGTCAGACAGGGAAAGACAAATATCATATGGTATCGCTTATATGTGGAATCTAAAAAAAAAGGCTACAAATGAAGTTATCTACAAACAGAAATAGTGTTACAGATGTAGAAAATAAGCTTATGGTTACCAGTGGATAAGCAGGCGGGGGGTGGGGGGGAGGATAAATTGGAAGATCGGGATTGACACATACACACTACTATACATAAAATAGGTAATTAATAAGGACCTACTATATAGCAGAGGGAACTCCACTCAATACTCTGCAATGGCCTATATGGGAAAAGAATCTAAAAAAGAGTGGATATACTTATATGTAGAACTGATTCAGTTTTCTGTACAGCAGAAACTAACACAACATTGTAAGTCACCTATACCCCAATAAAATTTTTTTTTAAATATGGTGTTTTTTAGATAAGTTGACCAGCAGAAGAGAATACACTTTCAAGAATATGGTTATCTAATTTACTATACTGGTGATATCACTGTGTTGGGAAAATACGATCTTGCCAACAAAGGGTAGCGGGCCAACGGGATATCTTCATAGAAAAAAAAAAAATTCTTGAGCTCCTACCTCATACCTTACACAAAATTAAATTCCACCTAGATTGCTCACTTAAAAGTGAAAAGCAAACAATCAGGAATTCATAGGAGAACACTTTTTAAACCTTAGAATTAAGAATAATTTTTCATTTTGATGACTTGCTCAGTTTTTCTGGGTCTCTCTCAGGTATGCATGTTATTAAACTTTTGTTTGATTTTATCCTGTTAATCTGTCTCATGTCAATCTAATTCCTAGATCAGCCTAGATCTTAAAACCTAGAAGGGTAAAGGAAAATTTCTTCCTCCCTGACAGCAATCATCAGAATAAACAATTCTAGTATATTATAATATTGAGCAAAAGAAATAGACAAGACACAAATAATTATATACTTATATGCCTCAATTTTTGTATATATATTGCCATCTGCAGCAACATGGATGAAAATGACTATATATATATATATATATTTATATTTAAAAGGCAATCTAACGTACGCAGTTGCTTTGTGTGGTGGTAGTGACAGAAAGACCACAGAAAGAGAGATGGGGAGTGGAGATAATTTTTTGTTTGTTGATCTGGGAGATGGTTTTATGGGTTTGTTCAGTTTGTAAAAGTTCATGGAGCTATATATTTATGACGTGATCATTTCTGAGTGCATATTATACTTCAATTTTTAAAATTTATTCTCTGTAAATTTTTCAGATTCGCCACTCTGTTCACTCATTCATTGATTTATCGGTTATGTTGAGAGCCCACCACGTGCTGAGTGCATTTCCAAGCCATGGGGTTACTACTATGAGCAATCCATGAGGTTTATCATAAAATACCTCTCCTCTGGTCCAGGTTTTCAATATCTCTTTCCTAGGTTATTGAAACAGCCTCCTAACTGGTCTCATTTTTGTAGGTCTTACCTTCCTCAAATCCACTCTCCCTGTTGTGGAGAAGGTAACCTTTTTAAATTTTAATACCCTTCATGTCCCTCCTAGCACACAAGATAGAATTTAAGTTCCTGGATAATAATAAGCAAAATTTAAAAAAAATTAATAATATAGCTAACATTTATGAAGCTATTATGTGTTAGTGACTATGTTTATACTTATTTGATTTAATGATAAAAATAGGAATCTGTTTTGGATTCTATGTCATTGATCACATCTTATAGATGAGGACACTAAGGCACAGAGAGGACACTAAGGTTACACATCAAGCGGAAGAATGAGTATTTAAGCTGAGTGAGATATATCTGTAGAATTCATGCCTATAACCTAATTTCACCTATTAAACACTTCCTGGAGTGTTCCTGCCTCGACTCCTCCAATCTCCTCCTGAAAATTCTACTCTGCTTGTAGCACCCTGACTTCTGATCTTACTTACTCATTCTCTTTTTCACTCTTCGGCTAGTATATGTTCATCTAGTCTCTTTTTCTCCAACCCCTTCTGCTGCCATGATCACCTTCCTCAGCACAACTCCTCACAACGGTGTCCTTGGTGTCCTTGCTCAAAAGCCTTCAATTGGCTGTCCTGCCAATGGTTCAATGCCAAAATTTTACATCTACATTTATTGGCCCTTCACGATGTGGCCCAAACCTACGTTTTCATTCACCTAACTACTCCTGTTCACTCATTATACTCTTCTGCCCAATTCACTTATTCTTAATGCCTTTGATCCTCTAACGCCACTTTTCTTAAATCTCCTTCCTCCGTCTCTAAAGGTCCATATCCTACCTTGCTCAAGCCGCACTCAATATCATCTTCTCCAAAGAATCCTTACTTATGCCCAGAATCTTCCCTCATCTTTCCCAAGTTGGATTAGGTGTCTCTCCTCTGGTTTTCTGTTACACTTTCTGTTTCCATCTATCATTACACTATCACCAGTATTTCTTTCCATGGTAACAAAGTCGTACAGAGCCTCTACCTTTATACCAACCCCCATCCCTAACCACACACACACGTAATTATCCTTAGTGCCTAGAACATAGCAGATGACCAGTTCAAGTCTTCTGAACTAAATTGAAATGGAGGTGCTGTAGGAACCTGATTTCAGTCTAATGGGCAAAAATGGACATATGCATTCACACAACACTCTATGATTGTAATATTACCTTTTCATGCCTCACTTCATGTGACCGTCTTAGGAATTATTATCAACATTTATTTTATTGTGAAACTGAGGCTCTGGGATATGGATTTACCCAACAAAGGTAACAGAAAATTATGAAAGAAACCCAGGTCTCACCTGAAAGTGAACTTCTCTAGAAAACCTCTCTGTAAGAATGTTACTTTTGTCAGAAACACAGAGGAAAAAAAAACAAAAAAAACAACAACAGAGGAGACACACTTTTTGTTTTTAAAATATTTTTCTTGTCTTTAGTTCACTGTTAGATCTTTCAGGTCATTTACTACCTACTTGCAGATCAAAGGTTGCTATTATCAAAATTGGATCTCTGGTGTCTTTTTATTTATTATTTCCCTTCCTCTTTAAGTTCTACACAGTGAACTTCCTAGAGTCAAGAGGACACAACAGACATTATTTCAGTAGAAGACCATGGATTGAAGATTAACAACATGGAAGAAAAGAATCGTAGGACTCATCCAGACAAGCCTTCCTTTTTCTGAATTCTTAGCTGCCAGATCTCAGGACACTCACAGATCCTAGAAAAGCAAGGTGTAAACTGAGAAGTCTAGTGGGACTTGTGGGCCTGAAAAGCTTGGGCTTAATATCAACCCCCTACACCAGTTAGGAGAGTATTAAAAATATACCTACATACACTGTGTTTATATGTATTTTTTTTTTTTTTTAAACACCTTTATTGGGGTATAATTGCTTTACAATTGTGTGTTAGTTTCTGCTTTATAACAAAGTGAATCAGTTATACATATACATATGTTCCCATATGTCTTCCCTCTTGCGTCTCCCTCCCTCCCACTCTCCCTATCCCACCCCTCCAGGCTGTCACAAAGCACCGAGCTAATATCCCTGTGCCTTGCGGCTGCTTCCCCCTAGCTATCTACCTTACTACGTTTGTTAGTGTGTATATGTCCATGACTCTCTCTCACCCTGTCAAAGCTCACCCTTCCCCCTCCCCATATCCTCAAGTCCGTTCTCCAGTAGGTCTGCGTCTTTATTCCTGTCTTACCCCTAGGTTCTTCATGACATTTTTTTTTCCCCTTAAATTCCATATATATGCGTTAGCATACGGTATTTGTCTTTTTCTTTCTGACTTACTTCACTCTGTATGACAGACTCTAGGTCTATCCACCTCATTACAAATAGCTCAATTTCGTTTCTTTTTATGGCTGAGTAATATTCCATTGTATATATGTGCCACATCTTCTTTATCCATTCATCCGATGATGGGCGCTTAGGTTGTTTCCATCTCCGGGCTATTGTAAATAGAGCTGCAATGAACATTTTGGTACATGACTCTTTTTGAGTTTTGGTTTCCTCAGGGTATATGCCCAGCAGTGGGATTGCTGGGTCATATGGTAATTCTATTTGTAGTTTTTTAAGGAACCTCCATACTGTTCTCCATAGTGGCTGAACCAATTCACATTCCCACCAGCAGTGCAAGAGTGTTCCCTTTTCTCCACACCCTCTCCAGCATTTATTGTTTCTAGATTTTTTGATGATGGCCATTCTGACTGGTGTGAGATGATATCTCATTGTAGTTTTGATTTGCATTTCTCTAATGATTAATGATGTTGAGCATTCTTTCATGTGTTTGTTGGCATTCTGTATATCTTCTTTGGAGAAATGTCTATTTAGGTCTTCTGCCCATTTTTGGATTGGGTTGTTTGTTTTTTTGTTATTGAGCTGCATGAGCTGCTTGTAAATTTTGGAGATTAAACCTTTGTCAGTTGCTTCATTTGCAAATATTTTCTCCCATTCTGAGGGTTGTCTTTTGGTCTTGATTATGGTTTCCTTTGCTGTGCAAAAGCTTTGAAGTTTCATTAGGTCCCATTTGTTTATTTTTGTTTTTATTTCCATTACTCTAGGAGGTGGGTCAGAAAGGATCTTGCTGTGATTTATGTCATAGAGTGTTCTGCCTATGTTTTCCTCTAAGAGTTTGATAGTTTCTGGCCTTACATTTAGGTCTTTAATCCATTTTGAGCTTATTTTTGTGTATGGTGTTAGGGAGTGATCTAATCTCATACTTTTACATGTACCTGTCCAGTTTTCCCAGCACCATTTATTGAAGAGGCTGTCCTTTCTCCACTGTACATTCCTGCCACCTTTATCAAAGATAAGGTGTCCATATGTGCGTGGGTTTATCGCTGGGCTTTCTATCCTGTTCCATTGATCTATATTTCTGTTTTTGTGCCAGTACCATACTGTCTTGATTACTGTAGCTTTGTAGTATAGTCTGAAGTCAGGGAGCCTGATTCCTCCAGCTCCTTTTTTCGTTCTCAAGATTGCTTTGGCTATTCGGGGTCTTTTGTGTTTCCATACAAATTGTGAAATTTTTTGTTCTAGTTCTGTGAAAAATGCCAGTGGTAGTTTGATAGGGATTGCATTGAATCTGTAGATTGCTTTGGGTAGTAGAGTCATTTTCACAATGTTGATTCTTCCCATCCAAGAACATGGTATATCTCTCCATCTATTTGTATCATCTTTAATTTCTTTCATCAGTGTCTTATAATTTTCTGCATACAGGTCTTTCGTCTCCTTAGGTAGGTTTATTCCTAGATATTTTATTCTTTTTGTTGCAATGGTAAATGGGAGTGTTTTCTTGATTTCACTTTCAGATTTTTCATCATTAGTATATAGGAATGCCAGAGATTTCTGTGCATTAACTTTGTATCCTGCTACTTTACCAAATTCATTGATTAGCTCTAGTAGTTTTCTGGTAGCATCTTTAGGATTCTCTATGTATAGTATCATGTCATCTGCAAACAGTGACAGCTTTACTTCTTCTTTTCCAATTTGGATTCCTTTTATTTCCTTTTCTTCTCTGATTGCTGTGGCTAAAACTTCCAAAACTATGTTGAATAAGAGTGGTGAGAGTGGGCAACCTTGTCTTGTTCCTGATCTTAGTGGAAATGCTTTCAGTTTTTCACCATTGAGGATGATGTTTGCTGTGGGCTTGTCATATATGGCCTTTATTATGTTGAGGAAAGTTCCCTCTATGCCTACTTTCTGCAGGGTTTTTAGCATAAATGGGTGTTGAATTTTGTCAAAAGCTTTCTCTGCATCTATTGAGATGATCATATGGTTTTTCTCTTTCAATTTGTTAATATGGTTTATCACATTGATAGATTTGCGTATATTGAAGAATCCTTGCATTCCTGGAATAAACCCCACTTGATCATGGTGTATGATCCTTTTAATGTGCTGTTGGATTCTGTTTGCTAGTATTTTGTTGAGGATTTTTGCATCTATGTTCATCAGTGATATTGGCCTGTAGTTTTCTTTCTTTGTGACATCCTTGTCTGGTTTTGGTATCAAGGTGATGGTGGCCTCGTAGAAGGAATTTGGGAGTGTTCCTCCCTCTGCTATATTTTGGAAGAGTTTGAGAAGGATAGGTGTTAGCTCTTCTCTAAACGTTTGATAGAATTCACCTGTGAAGCCATCTGGTCCTGGGCTTTTGTTTGTTGGAAGATTTTTAATGACAGTTTCAATTTCAGTGCTTGTGATTGGTCAGTTCATATTTTCTATTTCTTCCTGATTCAGTCTTGGCAGGTTGTGCATTTCTAAGAATTTGTCCATTTCTTCCAGATTGTCCATTTTATTGGCATAGAGTTGCTTGTAGTAATCTCTTATGATTTTTTTTATTTCTGCAGTGTCAGTTGTTACTTCTCCTTTTTCATTTCTAATTCTATTGATTTGAGTCTTCTCCCTTTTTTTCTTGATGAGTCTGGCTAGTGGTTTATCTATTTTGTTTATCTTCTCAAAGAACCAGCTTTTAGTTTTATTGATCTTTGCTATCGTTTCCTTCATTTCTTTTTCATTTATTTCTGATCTGATTTTTATGATTTCTTTCCTTCTGCTAGCTTTGGGGTTTTTTTGTTCTTCTTTCTCTAATTGCTTGAGGTGCAAGGTTAGGTTGTTTATTCGAGATGTTTCCTGCTTCTTAAGGTGGGCTTGTATTGCTATAAACTTCCCCCTTAGAACTGCTTTTGCTGCATCCCATAGGTTTTGGGTCGTTGTGTCTCCATTGTCATTTGTTTCTAGGTATTTTTTTATTTCCTCTTTGATTTCTTCAGTGATCACTTCATTATTAAGTAGTGTATTGTTTAGCTTCCATGTGTTTGTATTTTTTACAGATCTTTTCCTGTAATTGATATCTAGTCTCATGGCGTTGTGGTCAGAAAAGATACTTGATACAATTTCAATTTTCTTAAATTTACCAAGGCTTGATTTGTGACCCAAGATATGGTCTATCCTGGAGAATGTTCCATGAGCACTTGAGAAAAATGTGTATTCTGTTGTTTTTGGATGGAGTGTCCTATAAATATCAATTAAGTCCATCTTGTTTAATGTATCCTTTAAAGCTTGTGTTTCCTTATTTATTTTCATTTTGGATGATCTGTCCATGGGTGAAAGTGGGGTGTTAAAGTCCCCTACTATGAATGTGTTACTGTCAATCTCCCCTTTTATGGCTGTTAGTATTTGCCTTATGTATTGAGGTGCTCCTATGTTGGGTGCATAAATATTTACAATTGTTATATCTTCTTCCTGGATCGATCCCTTTATCATTATGTAGTGTCCTTCTTTGTCTCTTGTAATAGTCCTTATTTTAAAGTCTATTTTGTCTGATATGAGAATTGCTACTCCAGCTTTCTTTTGGTTTCCATTTGCATGGAATATCTTTTTCCATCCCCTTATTTTCAGTCTGTATGTGTCTCTAGGTCTGAAGTGGGTCTCTTGTAGACAGCATATATAAGGGTCTTGTTTTTGTATCCATTCAGCCAATCTGTGTCTTTTGGTGGGAGCATTTAGTCCATTTACATTTAAGGTAATTATCGATATGTATGTTCCTATTCCCATTTTCTATATTGTTTTGGGTTCGTTATTATAGGTCTTTTCCTTCTCTTGTGTTCCTTGTCTAGAGAAGTTCCTTTAGCATTTGCTGTAAAGCTGGTTTGGTGGTGCTAAACTCTCTCAGCTTTTGCTTGTCTGTAAAGGTTTTAATTTCTCCATCAAATCTGAATGAGATCCTTGCTGGGTAGAGTAGCCTTGGTTGCAGGTTTTTCTCCTTCATCACTTTCAGTATGTCCTGCCACTCCCTTCTGGCTTGTAGGGTTTCTGCTGAGAGATCAGCTGTTAACCTTATGGGGATTCCCTTGTGTGTTATTTGCTGTTTTTCCCTTGCTGCTTTTAATATGCTTTCTTTGTATTTAATTTTTGACAGTTTGATTAATATGTGTCTTGGCGTATTTCTCCTTGTATTTATCCTGTATGGGACTCTCTGTGCTTCCTGGACTTGATTAACTATTTCCTTTCCCATATTAGGGAAGTTTTCAACTATAATCTCTTCAAATATTTTCTCAGTCCCTTTCTTTTTCTCTTCTTCTTCTGGAACCCCTATAATTCGAATGTTGGTGCGTTTAATGTTGTCCCAGAGGTCTCTGAGACTGTCCTCAGTTCTTTTCATTCTTTTTTCTTTATTCTGCTCTGCAGTAGTTATTTCCACTATTTTATCTTCCAGGTCACTTATCCGTTCTTCTGCCTCAGTTATTCTGTTATTGATCCCATCTAGAGTACTTTTAATTTCATTTATTGCGTTGTTCATCATTGCTTGTTTCATCTTTATTTCTTCTAGGTCCTTGTTAACTGCTTCTTGCATTTTGTCCATTCTACTTCCAAGATTTCGGATCATCCTTACTATCATTATTCTGAATTCTTTTTCAGGTAGACTGCCTATTTCCTCTTCATTTGTTAGGTCTGGTGCATTTTTATCTTGCTCCTTCATCTGCTGTGTGTTTTTCTGTCTTCTCATTTTGCTTATCTTACTGTGTTTGGGGTCTCCTTTTTGCAGGCTGCACGTTCGTAGTTCCCGTTGTTTTTGATGTCTGTCTCCAGTGGCTAAGGTTGTTTCAGTGGGTTGTGTAGGCTTCCTGGTGGAGGGGACTAGTGCCTGTGTTGTGGTGGATGAGGCTGGATCTTGTCTCTCTAGTGGGCAGGTTCACGTCTGGTGGTGTGTTTTGGGGTGTCTGTGGCCTTATTATGATTTTAGGCAGCCTCTCTGCTAATGGGTGGGGTTGTGTTCCTGTTTTGCTAGTTGTTTGGCATAGGTTGTCTAGCACTGTGGCTTGCTGGTCGTTGAGTGAAGCTGGGTGCTGGTGTTAAGATGGAGGTCACTGGGAGATTTCCACCGTTTAATATTATGTGGAGCTGGGAGGTCTCTTGTTGACCAGTGTCCTGAAGTTGGCTCTCCTACCTCAGAGGCAGAGCCCTGACTCCTGGCTGGAGCACCAAGAGCCTTTCATCCACACGGCTCAGAATAAAAGGGAGAAAAAGTAGAGAGAATTAGTAGAAGTATGAGGAAAGAAAGAAGGAAAGGAGGAAAGGAAGGAAGGAAGAAAGAAGCAAAGAAGGAAAGAAAGGAGGGAGGGAGGGAGGAAGGAAGGAAGGAAGGAAGGAGGGAAAGAAGGAAAAAAGACAGAAAGAAAGAAGATACAGTAAAAATAAAATAAAGTATAATATAGTTATTGAATTAAAAAATATTTAGAAAAAAAAAAAAAAAAAAAGAGGGACGGATAGAACCTTAGGACAAATGTTGGAAGCAAAGCTATACAGAGAAAATCTTATACAGAAGCATACACATACACCTTCACAAAAAGAGGTAAAGGGGGAAAAATCATAAATCTTGCTCTCAGAGACCACCTCCTCAATTTGGGGTGATTCGTTGTCTAAAGGAGGGAAGGACGGAAAGAAAGAAAGAAAGAAGGAACGACGGTAAAGTATAATAAAGTTATTACAATTAAAATTAATTATTGAGAAAAAAAATTTTTTTTTTTTTAAAAACCATGGACGGATAGAGCCCTAGGACAAATGGTGGAAGCAAGAGTATACAGACAAGATGTCACACATAAGCATACACGTACACATTCACAAAAAGAGGAGAAGGGAAAAAAATCATAGATCTCGCTCCTAAATTCCACCTCTTCAATTTGGGATCATTCCTTGTCTATTCAGGTATTCCACAGATGCAGGGTATATCAAGTTGATTGTGGAGCTTTAATCCTCTGCTTCTGAGGCTGCTGGGAAAGATTTCCCTTTCTCTTCTTTGTTCTCACAGCTCACAGGAGCTCAGCTTTGGATTTGGCCCTGCCTCTGCGTGTAGGTCGCTGGAGGGCGTCTGTTTTTTGCTCAGACAGGACGGGGTTAAAGGAGCCGCTGATTCGGGGGCTCAGGCTCACTCAGGCCGGGGGTGGGGGGGGGAAGGAGGGGCACTGCGTGCGGGGCGGGCCTGCGGCGTCAGAGGCGGCGTGACGTTGCGGCAGAGGCCGGCGTGACGTTGCACCAGCCTGAGGCCTGCCGTGCGTTCTCCCGGGGAAGTTGTCCCTGGTTCCCGGGAACCTGGCAGTGGCGGGCTGCACAGGCTCCGCAGAAGAGGGGTGTGGAGAGTGACCTGTGCTCGCACACAGGCCCCTTGGTGGCGGCAGCAGCAGCCTTAACGTCTCCCGCCCGTCTCTGGGGTCCGCGCTTTCAGCCGCGGCTCGCGCCCGTCTCTGGGGTTCGCGCTTTTTGCCGCGGCTCGCGCCCGTCTCTGGGGTCCGCGCTTTTAGCCACGGCTCGCGCCCGTCTCTGGGGTTCGCGCTTTTTGCCGCGGCTCGCGCCCGTCTCTGGGGTTCGCGCTTTTAGCCGCGGCTCGCGCTATATGTATTTAATAATGATTAAGTGCCAGGCATCATGCTGGGTGCCAGAGATACAAAACTATTTAGTCTTTTGCTTTTACAGAGCTCACGGCCAAGTGGCTAACACAGCTGTTAAGTGAATTAAAAAGCTCAAATACGTAATTACAAAATGCAATAGGAATGCAACCCAGCAATTACCTTCTTGGGCATTTTTTTTCAGATAAATAAAAACATTTGTTCACATAAAGCCTTGTTTGTAATCACCAAAAGCCAAGGGAAAAATAAACCTTTAGATGTTGTTCAGTGGGGGTGAATGGTAAACAAACTGTGGAATGTCCATACCATGTAATACTACTCAGCAATAAAAAGGGTGAACAATTGATACACACAAAGACTTGGTTTCATCTCAAGGAATTTGTTCTGAGTGAAAAAATCCAACCCCCAAATTACATAATGTATTCCATTTACATAGAATTTTAAAATGACAAAATGGAGAAAAAATTAGTGGTTGCTAGGGGGTTAGGGATGGCTCACGGTTATATGTGAGGAAAAGGAAGTGGACATGTGACTATAAAAGTCAATATCTGGGACCCTTATAGTGATGGACTCTTTAGTGTTTTGACTGTAGTGGTAGATACATGACCCTACAAATGTAATAAAATTGCATGGAACTAAAGACACACGTGCAAAAAGTAAAATTGGGGAAATATAAATAAGGTTGGTGAAGTATATCAGTATCAGTATAGTGGCTGTGATACTGCACTGTGGCTTTGCCAGAGGTTACTCTTGGGGGAACTTTGGAAAAGTGTACAGAGGATCTTACTGTATTATAACTGCATGTGAATTTACAACTATCTCAAAATAAAAAGTTTAATTAAAATACAACATGAGCTATAATGGTATTTATTTGATAGGATTAAGGTATATGACACAGGAATTTGGTCCAGCCTGGGGGAACCAGTAAAATCTCTCCTGAAGAGATGACATTTGATCTGAGGATGAGTATGTGTTATCTGGGGAAACAGTAAGGGACACCTAGGAGGGGGCATGACGTGTTCTTAGAACTGAAAGAAAGGATATAGAATAGTATAGGATAAATTACAGAGGTAAGCAAGATTGCCATTATAGGCCATTTTAAGGACTGTTCCTTTATTTGGCACTTTCTTAAAACACTATCATACAAGGAATGCAATGGGTTACTCTGGTGACTCTAGGGAATAAAACTGTCTTCCCTAGAAATACCAACGGGATGATTTTTATTATTACTTTCTAAAACCAAAGCTTTCAAAAAATATTTTGTGTGTGTGTATGGCAGGGGGCTGTATTACAATATAGTGAATTTCCCTTATCTGAAACTATTCAATAAGAGTGGTTGACCATTATAATTTTGGACATATATAATCATTAGGAACAATACTGAAATAGATGATACCTAAGTTTCCTTTCCATTTCTATAAGATTATGTCTTAGTGTTCTTTTTGCACAGGATTAAAGAAAAGGGCAGGCAGATTTGGGAGAAATATCTGGAAATTGATCATAGCATCTTGGGTTGATTTAAGGACTTGTTCTAATGAGTAATTGCATCATTCAGGTTGCAAAACCCTGAAGCATGGTGAGTGATAACAGGCATGACATCACAGAGGATTTCAAACATGGGTCCCTGGAGTCATCTCTTCCTTCAGGTGGATGAGTCTTTTCTTAATGGTCTGCACTGCAGGCCAATCCATTCTGGATTGGATTATAAACCCAAGCTCTCCTATTACTTTCAAATGACGCATTTCTATCTCTGGCGATGAATAAAACAGATCAATGCCACATGCATGTTTTATTGGGTCTCCTGTGAAATGAATCTGTAGTGAGACAGCCAGCAGGATGGAGTTGACATGAAGATGAGATTTGTAAGTGAGGACATATTGACTATTTTCATCTCAGCTCAGGCAGTAATTCCATCCAACGCTGCTTCTCCTGTTTGAGCTCATTATTTTTGCCATAAAAACAATATCTCAATGATAATAACAGGCTTCATTTACAAGCCAGAACATAAAGCATCAGCGCTCATACAGCTCAACATCAAAAAACAAACAACCTAATCCAAAAATGGGCAGAAGACCTAAATAGACATTTCTCCAAAGAAGACACACAGATTGCTAACAAACACATGAAAGGATGCTCAACATCACTAATCATTAGAGAAATGCAAATCAAAGCTACAGTGAGGTATCACCTCACACCAGTCAGAATGGCCATCATCCAAAAATCTACAAACAATAAATGTTGGAGGGGGTGTGAAGAAAAGGGAGCCCTCTTGCACTGTTGGTGGGAATGTAAATTGATACAGCCACTATGGAGAACAGCATGGAGGTTCCTTAAAAGACTACGAATAGAACTACCATATGACCCAGCAATACCACTGCTGGGCATATACCCTGAGAAAACCATAATTCAAAAAGAGTTATGTACCACAATGTTCATTGCAGCTCTATTTACAATAGCCAGGACATGCAAGCAACCCAAGTGTCCATTGACAGATGAATGGATAAAAAATATGTGGCACATATATACAATGGAATATTACTCAGCCATAAAAAGAAACAAAATTGAGTTATTTATAGTGAGGTGGATGGACCTAGAGTCTGTCATACTGTCATACAGAGTAAAGTCAGAAGGAGAAAAACAAATACTGTATGCTAACACATATATATGGAATCTAAAAAAAAAAAAAAAGGTTCTAATGAACCTAGGGGCAGGATGGAACTAAAGATGCAGACATAGAGAATGGACTTGAGGACACTGGGAGGGGGAAGGATAAGCTGGGATGAAGTGAGAGAGTAGCACTGACATATATACACTACCAAATGTAAAATAGATAGCTAGTAGGAAGCAGCCACATAGCACAGGGAGGTCAGCTCGGTGCTTTTTGACCACCTAGAGGGGTGGGATAGGGAGGGTGGGAGGGAGATGCAAGAGGGAGGGGATATGGGGATATATGTATACATATAGCTGATTCACTTTGTTATACAGCAGAAACTAACACAACATTGTAAAGCAATTATACTCCAATAAAGATGTTTAAAAAAAAAAAAAAAGATTTCAAGCTGTAGAAGAAGAGAGAGAGAGAGAAATTTAACAAGTCCTACGGAGGCACAAAACTGCCAAGCCTCATCTTGCTGCTTTTATTCCCCAGAAGGCAAGAATGAGAGCAGGTACTCGATTACTGGGCTCTTTATTTAATAACTCCAGACGTGTACAAGGGTTGGATTGATGGAGGACTCAGAACTTTCTCCATAGCAAAACTTTTCTTATGGAAAGCTGATTTTTACTGTGCCAGGCCACTGCCTCTGCTCAAGGTATAGAGAGCTTCTTTAGGTGCCTTGTGGCACTTGTGTTTGACAATGTCAAATATCCATCTGAGTGTCCATTCAAATGGAATCACATTCAGCAGAAACTGAAAAATTCATCAGAGTTTTGTTTTTTGTTTTCGTTTTTTACCACCAATGGGTAATTTCCATAGTTAACATGACCTATATCTACTGTCATGTCATCAGTACTGTGGTAATCTCCTTTTAAATGTAAACCCCACACAGGTAATTCAATTCAGGTCAACCAGCAGTTATTGTATATACATATTCTTTGCATTGCTCTCGGGAGCTATAAGGGTTTCCCAGTTAGATAAGACATGGTCCCTGCCATCAAGGAGTCTTCAGCCTAGGGCAGGAGACATAGATATAGCAAGAAGGTCTAAACACTTGTAAAGGGAGAATTTAGGGAAGGGAGAAATAATTACAACATGGAGACATGGGAAAGCATCCTGTGATAGATGATTCCTTAGCTGGGTCATCAAATTGGCAGTATTCTTCTGCTACATTTTTATTTTAAAAATTGCTTAATTACTTTAATAAAAGAGTAATATATGTTTATTAGAGAAAATTGAAAAAAGTATATCTATGTAAGAAAATGAAAACTAGGTCAATAGCTCATCATACAGAGATAACCACTATTGATAGTTTAGTATGTTTTCTTCTACAGCTATGCCTATTTAGATTTTATATACAAAAACAGATATATATTTTACATAATGTTTCGTACCTACATGTTTTCCACTTAAGAATATGTTGTGAACAGCTTTTTAGGTCACGGTATATTCTGCTCCATCATTCTAATGACTGCAAGGTATCCTTTATAGGGATATCTCATACCTTATCTAACCAATTTCCTGATACTCGACATTTAGTATTAAGAATGTCACTGGGATTAAAAACAATATTCTAATGAACATCCTAGAAACAAAGTCTTTACTTACATCCATGATGATTACTTTAGGATAAATTTCTAAAGCTAAAATTACCAGATAAAAAGACATTTTTAAAGTTGTTGATAGATACTGCTATGTCATTTTTGATAAATATTCTATCAATCTTCTTTCCCAACAGTAGATAGAAGTGTGACTTCTTAGACAGTTTTCTGACAGGCAGAGTTGATGGGGAATGTTTTGTCCACTGATAAAATAACCTTGGCAGGGGTAATGTAAATATTTGGTGGTATTCAGGCCTTATGTCTAGGTGTTAGCTGGAGACAAAGTTTGAAGGGAGGTTTGGAGCAAGTGAGTAAAAATAAATTTGCTTTTTTTATTCAATAGCAAAAATCAGGCACTGACAAATGTTTTAAATTAGTTTTATCTCTGTAATAAATAATATATGTACATAATAAAAACAAATCTGAAAAATACAAAGGATATAAAATGAACGATAATAGTTGCTCCGAGTCCTTGATCTGTTGTCTTTCACAAATGTAACCAATAAAGAGTAGTTGGTCATATTTCCAGAAGAGTTTGAGTTACTCAGGTTTGCTTTGTGGCCTTGGATTTGTTGGTTTTTTTTTTTTTTTACCAAAATGGGATCACTTATTAATTGGTCACTTGAGAAGAATGAATTTCACACACTTGTCTCAGCTTCTTCCTTTCTTCTCTTCAGGAAGTTCTGCCCCAGGGAGCATGCACTAGGAAGTCCCTACAGGAGCAAGCCCTGCCCAGTGGGAAGCCCTCTACTGGTCCAGAGATACACAGGGCATTCTAGGAAGCCAATCTGCCTGTAGATAAAAGCCACAACCTTTATTGTTTATTGTTCTTTAGTACAGCCTTTATTGTTTATTTATTTCAAGGGGTTATTTTAGTCTCTATATATGCTATTTCTTGTCTTATTTCTCAGTTGATTCTTCACTTAGGCAGGAGAAAGGTGTGCTATTTGCTGGGCACTCTCTCCAAGAACCCAACGCATATAAATGTAGGAAATTTAGTTAACCAGGCTTCTGTTGATGGACATTTATGTTGTTTGCAGATTTTCTTTTAAATCACACAAAATACACTAACATAAGTAAATGTGAGTATATCTGTAAGGTATAACCTAACAAGTGGAATTATTCTATGAAAGGGTATGCATTCCCCTTAAATTTTGATAGAGGCAAATTGACTTCTATTTTTGTTTACGTGTTATATATTTTACAAATTTACAATCTCATCAATAGTTAATGCAAGATCGGATTTTCTCAACCACTGCCAGTATGCGGTATTCTCAAACTGATGTATACCCTTCTGAATAGGTGACAAAAGGCATGTCATTAAAATATTAATTTGCATTTCCTTAATTATATGTGAGATTGTGCTCTTTTTCATGTTTATAGGCCATATGTATGATCCTTTCTGGGGACTGCCTGTTCATCTTCTTTGCCCATTTTTCTATTAAATAATTTGTCTTTCTGTTATTGATTTTTAAGAGCTCTTTGCATATTAATAAAGTCAGCCATTTCCCTATGTTATGTTCTGTAAATAATTTTTCCATTTATTATTTGTCTTTTGGTTATGTGTAGGCATTTTTTTTTTTTTGGTCAACTATCATGTAGTCAAATTCCCAATTGCTTTTATGACTTATCTACATTGATCCCTAAGAGGAAATACCACTTAGATTTGAAAAGGAAATACTAGAAACACAGATATGAATTGATGGACTATTACAATGACTTTAATAAGTGGTCAAGACTATGGTAATGGTAAAGAAATAGAAGAAAATGAGTATGAACTTATTCAGAAAATAGGTGTTATTAAGGAAGAATAGAAGGTGAGTGAAAATTAAAACGAGTAAAATTCCAAGGTTAGAATGTAGATAGAACTGGGAGTTGATACATACATTTTCTCTAAGGAAATTCCTTTATTTTCCAGTCTTCCATGAACTGCATTAATCTGGACTTGGAAACAATTCTAACGTATTAGAATATTTTCAATGAACAATGCTACTCCCTTTTTCAGATGTCAACTACTTCTTTTCCTCTCCTTAGAGAATGAGAGCTTTAATAATGTTGGCATAATAGAGGATTGTTTTAGGACTGTATCAATTTCATAACTATGTTATTATTTATTGATGAATGCTATGTCTCTGATAATCTTATATAGTATTCCTTTGTAATGCTTATTAAAAATAATGATGACATATTTATTTATGAATATTTACCATCTGTCCTTTTCTTAGACCATGAAAACCATGCCTGTTACATTCACTGTGTCTCCTGCACTTAGCACAAAGATTACACACACTGAGTGCCCAATAAGTCCCCTTACATAAATGAATAGCAGCTACCATTCACATACTTCCTTAAATTTAAATAAAGTATTCTTACTTATAAAATATATCCATGTACAGAAATTTATTTGGATGTTGAATGTCACAGTAACTCCGTGGGTTAGGTTTTTATCCCCATTTTATTGAGGAGGAAATTTATGCTCAGACATGTGACATGACATTTCCAAGATCACACAAAGAGTGAAATAATTACTTCAAGCCATGACTTCACCCAGTGCTTTTTCCACAATGTCATGCTTCAAGTTTAGAATCATATAAACTTCAATATGAAAAGGTTAAAAACTTTCTAAATGCTGTCAGACTGGGTAGTTCATAAAAATAAATGTTTGCTGTGTACAAATAATGAAATGATATACATCTTCATTAGGTGGTTCATACAATTGCTGTGGTGACTTTGATGTTCAAAGCAAAGTGTGTTATTTCCTAACAGTAAGTTATTGAGAATACACTGTAAGTGTGCCAGTGGATTTTTTTCTCCCTGAAGTTACTATGAAGAGTGTAGCTTTATGTTGGAGAAAGAAAGGTTTAGGTTAGTTAGTAAGATGATTACATTAAGATATGAGTTACTATGACTAAGTAAAATTGTAACTGTTCAGTCAACCAGATGTACCAAGAGAGCAGAGTTTCCTATGACATAGCAGATTAGACAAGAAGCTACTTCTGATTTCAGCAGGGCCTGCATTGGTAAAACCTGCAACACTAAGCTACTCATTCAGTGAGTATGTATTGAATGCCTGTTTTCTACCAGGCCCCCTGCTGAAAGCCAGGAATTCCACAGTAGAGAAGAGGGGCAAAATCTCTGCCCTCAGGAAGCGTATATTCTAATAGGGTGACAGAACAAAGACAATGAATATATCAATAAACAAAGCATAACAGCTTCTGATTGCTGCTGCTGTAGAAGAAGAAATATATACTGGGTGATAAACCGGGGAGTGATGAGGTGTGCGGGAGATATACAAGAGATTGATCAGGGAAGTGCTCTCTGAGGAGGTGAGAGTTAAGTTAGATCTGAATACTGGGCTAAGTTATATATTAGACAAATATTCAAGGCAGAGCAAAATAATAAGGGTCAAACTCCAGAGGCAGGACATTTATGTCCACAAAACAGAATGGAGGTTCTGAAGCTAGAGGACAAGAAGGAAAATGAGACACGATACAGTCAAAAAGCCAGCATGAGCAAAGTCATGCAGGTGCACAAGAACAGGTTAAGAAGTCTGGTTTTCTTCACTAAATGAGGAATCATTAAACGGTTTTAAATAGGGAGATATTTGTGAATGAAAAATGTTGCCTGCCATCAAGCCCTCAGCCACTGAAGCCACCCCCAACTGTGTACCCCGAGGGATTCAGGATGCATCCTGAATGCAGTATACTGGCCCTAGAAAGTTAAGGTGCATATCAAAGGAATGATTTCAATAAGCCCACACTCTTGCATCTTCCCGTACAAAGAAAAGAGCTAAATTCATTAACTTGAGGTATCTGGTTTTCTTTAGTAATCAGTAATCTTTCGAAGTTCCAACCACCTGCTCTTTGCTGCAAAAACATAACCTGGCTCCTCCCTTACCTCTTTGGAGCAATCTCTCAGTGTCCCAGGCTTAAGTCCTCAGTTTTGTCCACCAAATAAAACATAATTCTCAACTTTTAGGCTGTGCATTTTTTTCAGTCGACAATTATAATCTCATACGTTTTCTTTTAATCTATGATATCTAGACTGAAAGAGTAATGCTGTTAAGAGAGACGGACATTAAGAAAGTTTGATAAAGTTTCTGCTTTAAGGGAAGCACCAGAGTCCAATGGGAATAAGCAAATTTAAAACAAGGTCAGAGTTTAGAAGGGAAAGAGAGTGACCTAGTGTTAGGGGTTTACAGAGGAAGAAATGTTGCTGATGGTAAGCTCCTGGAAGCACCCATGCTTTGAAGAACTTCTAGCCTCTTATCTCTAAAACTGATTAAAGCACATCCTGGCCACTCACCCATGAGAGGTCTGAAAATTACCAATGGGGATCTGGAGAGTTTTATTGCAACATTTTCTTTACTCAGGTAAGTGAATAATTGAATGAACGAACATGTAAATAAGCAAATAAAAAGATTCTCAGAGTTTCAGTTGAAAATGAGATACAGATTAAAGCAATGTTTTCAAATCCCACCTTATCAGAATCATTTGGAAAGCTTTGTAAAGACTAAGATTTCTAGGTCCCACTTGTGCAGATTCTAACCTACAGATCAGTAGGGCTTTGTGCCCAGGAATCTGTATTTTTTAAAGGTCCCCATTAAATGTTGATGTTCAGCCAGGTTTAGCAACCACTGAATTAGCTAAGCTTGCCAAGTCCCTTTCAGTCCAATGAGTCTGTAAATTATCAGACTTCAGTGGGACCATGGGACCATTGCTAGATGGTGCTAATGTGGATTGCCAAATTGTTTCATTTTAAATTTCATTTGAGGAGAAAGCCAAATGATATTAGCAAATAAAAAAATTTATTGGCACCAAATTCTCCCAGCTGCTATGCATTGAGGGCTCATATTTTGATTGTTTGAGAGAGACAACGCATCTTCCAGGGTGACATGACTTATGGTCAAGAGAGTGTTTAGGCACAGGGAGAAGGTGTTTAGGATCACCATACATTATTTTTGTAAAGCTCCCTGTGTTGTCACTTTGGAATAAAATTTTGATCACTTGTGGCTGTGTCTTCTAGCTATAAAGTTGTGCTAAGTGAGGGGGAAGCTGATGTCAAAAGCGTACCATGGGTTCAAGGTCACACGATGAGTCACTGACCAAAATGGTGTTCAGCCATGGACTCTTTGTTCTTAATTATGTAACTAGTCTCCCAAGGCAAAGCAACAGTACAAACCAACAGAAGTATTTAATGGTTTAGATGGAAATTGTATTGCTTTCCTGTACCAGCGTAAACTGTTCTAGGAAAAATGATAGGATCTGGAGTGAGAGGAGTATTGGCAAAGTCTTTTGTCCATAAATAATTTCCTTTTTCTCCCTTGGCATCATAATATTTGAAATGCCACCACTAGTGACTCTTTTTGGACAGGGAAACTATACCCACAGCAGGCCTCACAGTTTTAGCCTTCCTTGTCAAAATAATAAAGTAAGTATTTTACACATGTGTTCACTATTTGACATTCTTTCAACAGGGCTTGAATTAATTCATTTCTTTATTCAACATATGTCTATAGAGCACCTGGTATACAGCAGCCACTGTAATGCACACTAAAGGTACACTGGTGACTAAAACACAAATCCTGCTCTCAAGGAAATCCTATCTGGTATGGTGGCCAGGTCCTGTGCTCATATGAATATACTTGACTAGGTGGTATAAGTCTATTCAGACACTGTGACATTGTTTAAAAAAAGAAACTTTCATGGAAAAGAATCTGAAAGAGTATATATATATATATGTACTTTTAAATATATATGTAAAAATCTGAATCGCTTTGCTGTACACCTGAAACTAACACAACATTGTAAATCAACTATACTTCAATTTGAAAAAGAAACTTTCTTTCTGGGGTGGTCTTGCAACAGATTTTAATTTATAAAGGTAGCCAGGAAGTTTCTATTTCATATGCTCCTTGCATGCTCTCATTTTGGACAACTCTCTCGGAATTCAACTGCCATCTTTGAACAGCCCAAGCCACACGGTGAGTCCCCCACGCACATCATCTGGTTCACAGTGCCAGTTGCCCTGAGAGTTGGAGACATCCCTGCTCAGATTCCAGATAATCAAGAAAAGAAGCCTTTAGGTATTTCTAGCTCCCAACCATTCAAGTCTTCTCAGATAAGAGCCCAAACCTCACAGGGCACAGATCAGTTATTCCCACTATACTCTGGCTGAAGTTAAAAAAAATAATAATAGCTAACATTTGTTGGTCTCATTACTTGTCAGGCACTCTGCTAGGGATTTACATAATTAGCTCTCTGCTCATTTAAACCTTAAAATGTCCATGTAATGTTGCTTATTCTTATAATTTCCATTTTACAGATGGTGAAACAGAGGCTTTTAGAGGATGTGACTTGCCCAAGGTGACATAGCTGGTAAACAGTAGGGCTGAGACTGAAACCCAAATATGGTTGCATGTCTCCATGCAGACACTATAATTTATTTTAGCCAACGGTCAACTTAATTTGTCATTCTGTATGAGTATCTGGTTGAATTCTTGACCTACAGAATACATAACATAATAGAATGGTTTATTTGTTACACCACAATGTTTGGGGTCGTTTATTATTCAACAATAGCTATCTAGAATAAGTCTCCCCCAATCTGACTGTTAGTTGTAACAAAAGTCCACATCCCTCAAGGATCAGTTTATTAGCCCTTACTGAAAGAAGGGGATAGTAAAATTTACAGAGCTAATTTTACACTCTAATTTTTTAGAGTTTACTATTGGGTGGGCCAAAATGTTCATTTGGTTTTTTCCATAAGATGACTCTAGTAGCACTTAGTTGTCTTTAACTTCATTCTAAACAATTATGTTAGATTGTATGTGACAGCTGTCATATCAGCGTGCACTGAAAAAAAGACTCATCAAAATTGGTGGATTTTTGTGTAGCCATTTTAATATTGAAGATGGAAGAAAAAAGGCAATGTTTCTGGCAT
Source organism: Delphinapterus leucas (assembly GCF_059928025.1). NCBI lineage: Eukaryota > Metazoa > Chordata > Mammalia > Artiodactyla > Monodontidae > Delphinapterus > Delphinapterus leucas. The sequence continues at coordinate 109,214,549 of NC_143134.1, read as the reverse complement.
ATTATGCTTTATTATTTCAAGGAAGGTAAAAATGCAACTGAAACCCACAAAAAGATTTGTGCAGTGTATGGAGAAGGTGCTGTGACTGACTGAATGTGTCAAAAGTGGTTTTCGAAGTTTCGTGCTGGAGGTTTCTTGCTGGACAATGCTCCACGGTTGGGTAGACCAGTTGAAGTTGATAGCAATCAAATCGAAACAATAATTGAGAACGATCAACATTATACCACGCAGGAGATAGCTGACATACTCGAAATATCCAAATCAAGCGCTGAAAATCATTTGCACCAGCTTGGTTTTGTGAATAGCTTTGATGTTTGGGTTCCACACAAGTTAAGCAAAAACAACCTTCTTGACCGTATTTCCACATGTGATTCTCTACTGAAACATAATGAAAACGTTCCGGTTTTAAAACAAATTGTGACGGGTGATGAAAAGTGGATACTGTACAACTATGTGGAACGGAAGAGATCGTGGCACAAGCAAAATGAACCACCACTAACCACACCAAAGACCGGTCTTCATCCAAAGAAGGAGATGTTGTGTATATGGTGGGACTAGAAGGGAGTCCTCTATTATGAGCTCCTTCCGGAAAACCAAATGATGAATTCCAACAAGTACCACTCCCAATTAGACCAACTGAAAGCAGCACTCGGTGAAAAGCGTCCAGAACTAAACAGAAAACGCATAATCTTTCATCAGGGTAACGCAAGACTGCATGTTTTTTTGATGAACAGGCAAAACTGTTACAGCTTGGCTGGAAAGTTCTGATTCATCTGCCGTATTCATCAGACATTGAATCTTCGGATTTCCATTTATTTAGGTCCTTACAAAATCCTCTTACTGGAAAATATTTCAATTCCCTGGAAGACTGTAAAAGGCACCTGGAACAGTTCTTTGCTCAAAAAGATAAAAAGTTTTGGGAAGACAGAATTATGAAGTTGCCTGAAAAGTGGCAGAAGGTAGTGGAACAAAAGGGTGAATACATTGTTCAATAAAGTTCTTGGTGAAAATGAAAAATGTGTCTTTCATTCTTACTTAAAAAACTGAAGGCACTTTTTGGCCCACCCAATATGTGCTTTGCTTTAGAGACATTAGACATTTTCATTCTGGACCTCATTTTACAGAAGATCACATTTACTTTGAGCATGGAGAAATGCTCAGACATTACCTATAGTGTTCCCTCTTCCTGGATTGATGTGTTAATATTCAGCATCCCCTTTAGCCTTCCTGCTTCACACTCATCCTTCAGGTAATCAACCCAGATTTAATTTCACCTAGAAAGTTTCCCATGATCTCTACAATTTTTTTTATATCTATATTGGAGTATAATTGCTTTACAATGGTGTGTTAGTTTCTGCTTTATAAAAAAGTGAATCAGTTATACATATACATATGTTCCCATATCTCTTCCCTCTTGCATCTCCCACCCTCCCACCCTCCCTATCCCACCCCTCTAGGTGGTCACAAAGCACCAAGCTGATCTCCCTGTGCTATGCGGCTGCTTCCCACTAGCTATCTATTTTACGTTTGGTAGTGTATATATGTCCATGCCACTCTCTCAGTTTGTCACAGCTTACCCTTCCCCCTCCCCATATCCTCAAGTCCATTCTCTAGTAGGTCTGTGTCTTTATTCCTGTCTTACCCCTAGGTTCTTCATCACATTTTTTTTTCTTAAATTCCATATATATGTGTTAGCATACGGTATTTGTCTCTCTCTTTCTGACTTACTTCACTCTGTATGACAGACTCTAGGTCCATCCACCTCATTACAAATAGCTCAATTTCATTTCTTTTTATGGCTGAGTAATATTCCATTGTATATATGTGCCACATCTTCTTTATCCATTCATCCAATGATGGACACTTAGGTTGTTTCCATCTCCGGGCTATTGTAAATAGAGCTGCAATGAACACTTTGGTACATGACTCTTTTTGAATTATGGTTTTCTCAGGGTATATGTCCAGTAGTGGGATTGCTGGGTGATATGGTAGTTCTATTTGTAGTTTTTTAAGGAACCTCCATACTGCTCTCCATAGTGGCTGTACCAATTCACATTCCCACCAGCAGTGCAGGAGTGTTCCCTTTTGTCCACATCCTCTCCAGCATTTATTGTTTCTAGATTTTTTGATGATGGCCGTTCTGACTGGTGTGAGATGATATCTCATTGTAGTTTTGATTTGCATTTCTCTAATGATTAGTGATGTTAAGCATCCTTTCATGTGTTTGTTGGCAATCTGTATAGCTTCTTTGGAGAAATGTCTATTTAGGTCTTCTGCCCATTTTTGGATTGGGTTGTTTTTTTGTTATTGAGCTGCATGAGCTGCCTATACATTTTGGAGATTAATCCTTTGTCAGTTGCTTCATTTGCAAATATTTTCTCCCATTCTGAGGGTTGTCTTTTGGTCTTGTTTATGGTTTCCTTTGCTGTGCAAAAGCTTTGAAGTTTCATTAGGTCCCATTTGTTTATTTTTGTTTTCATTTCCATTCCTCTAGAAGGTGGGTCAAAAAGGACCTTGCTGTGATTTATGTCATAGAGTGTTCTGCCTATGTTTTCCTCTAAGAGTTTGAGAGTTTCTGGCCTTACATTTATGTCTTTAATCCATTTTGAGCTTATTTTTGTGTATGGTGTTAGGGAATGATCTAATCTCATACTTTTACATGTATCTGTCCAGTTTTCCCAGCACCACTTATTGAAGAGGCTGTCCTTTCTCCACTGCACATTCCTGCCTCCTTTATCAAAGATAAGGTGACCATATGTGCATGGGTTTATCTCTGGGCTTTCTATCCTGTTCCATTGATCTATCTTTCTGTTTTCATGCCAGTACCATACTGTCTTGATTACTGTAGCTCTGTAGTATAGTCTGAAGTCAGGGAGCCTGATTCCTCCAGCTCTGTTTTTCGTTCTCAAGATTGCTTTGGCTATTCAGGGTCTTTTGTGTTTCCATACAAATTGTGAAATTTTTTGTTCTAGTTCTGTGAAAAATGCCAGTGGTAGTTTGATAGGGATTGCATTGAATCTGTAGATTGCTTTGGGTAGTAGAGTCATTTTCACAATGTTGATTCTTCCAATCCAAGAACATGGTATATCTCTCCATCTATTTGTATCATCTTTAATTTCTTTCATCAGTGTCTTATAATTTTTTGCATACAGGTCTTTTGCCTCCTTAGGTAGGTTTAGTCCTAGATATTTTATTCTTTTTGTTGCAATGGTAAATGGGAGTGTTTTCTTGATTTCACTTTCAGATTTTTCATCATTAGTGTATAGGAATGCCAGAGATTTCTGTGCATTAATTTTGTATCCTGCTACTTTACCAAATTCATTGATTAGCTCTAGTAGTTTTCTGGTAGTATCATAGGAAGTATTTCTGAATGATCAATAGTTTACTGCCCATTTTCCCAGCTAAACTATACGGTCCTTGAGGACAGAGATATAGCTTTGCTCAGTGCTCCATCTCCATAACTTATCACAGAGCATAGAAGATCATAAATGACCATCAGAACTAGCATTCAAGTTCCTAGCATCTCATCTTAAATATATTAAATAATTACTTAACCCTTCTACTTCTGATCAATGAATACCTCCGATATTTTTCTATCACCATCATCTTATTTTCATTCCCTCAATTCGTTCAAATTAGAAACATGGCATAATGGACACTCACTGGTATTTAGGGGGAGAGTGGGGAGGAGTGGGGTTGAGGGAAAGGGAGAACACTGGGTGGTTGGATGAGATGAGGCAGACCAAATATGTCTATGGGTCCTGGAGTTAGACTATCTTGGTTCAAACCCTGGCTTTGTTACCTGCTTTCTTGTGATCTTGGTCATTTTACTTAACCTTACCAAGTCTAATTTTCCTCATTTTAAAAGTGGAGTTAATAGGTATTGTTGAAGAAATAAATGAAATGATGCACATTGAGAGCTTGGCCATGTGCATGGCTCATAGTAAGCATTTAGTTATTGTCGGTGACAGTCATCACAGAAACAGCAGTGGAAGTAAGAATATTAGCACCAGACTGGGATTGCAAGTTGCCATTAAAATCATTTTTACTTCCTGGATCCAAGTCTTGCAGTTTGATGTCTGAGTCACCTGACATGGTTTTTCTCACTGTTTTTGGGTCATTTAAATTCTATAGTGCTTCACCCTAATAATTCAATTCAAGTAACAGAATAATGACATTTTAGAGCTCCAGTGGAAAAAGTGGAGATGTTTCCATTTATTGAGCACCTACTATGTGCCAGGCAATTGCTATGGCTTTGCAATAGGGAATTTAAAATTACCATCTAAATTCTTGACTCTCAGGGAAAAAAAAAAAAAAATCTGAGATTGAATAAGAAAATCTTCCATGTGATATTCTGAACATGAAACTATTGCATGTGTCAAGAAATATCTCAAAAGGAGTCAAGGTAAATAAAAAACGTGTGGCATCCTTAGACTTTCTAATGGTAAATTACAGAGTATGGGCTAGTCTGAAAATGAAGCTGCAAAGGAGTAATAGGAACTTAAACTCATGAGGGAGATTTTAGGTAGCTCTTTTTCCCTTGAGGAGCTGATGTCGTAGTGAACTAAGAAGAACCTCTAAAAACAGCATTGAGACTATCATTAATTAGAAACAGAGCCATTGGCGATGGAGAGGAACTATTATGTAGCTCCTCCCTGGGGTCTGAGCTGGGATGATTCCCCAAAGGGTTATTTCCAGTTGTGTGTGAGTTAATGATTCTAGTGTAATCAACCCTAGTCAAAGAGAATGCAACCTAAAGAACAAACAAAAGAAAATTGTTGGGATTACAAATAAACTCTCTTTGGACACATGCCGTCTCACAAAGCTAATGAGTTTCTCATTCAGACTCTCCAGTGGAAGTCTACTGTAATGGCCCTAAACATTCTGAGAAAAGTGCTGATGAAGTTGGGGAGGGGGTGGCTATTATGGCTGATTGCTGAAGAAGGCAGTTTGGTGAGGGAGTAAAGGTCTTTCTCCTGTGGCTGCCTTTCACTGATAGGAAAGTGCAAAGCCCAGGAAAGGCAAGCCAGATGCTTGGCAAAAGCCATTTTAGCTTCTATAAAATAAAAAAGGGGATGGAGAAGGGAGGGGAAGGGGCATAGGAGCACACAGCCCATCCTGCCACAGGAGAGCTGGGGCGTCCTTTGAGGTCTGAATAGGATACTAAAGGAAAAAATTCAACTGCATGAAAGAAAGGGCAGTAAACATACAAATCTCATTACACACAGCAAACAGAAATAACACCAAGAAAAGAGATGAATCTCTTGATTACAAACCCCATTGTTTGTAAAGGGAAGGGAAAGATATTTTAGATATATTAAGTATTATTCTTCTGTCTCCATGTAGCCAAAAAAAAGGTAGTGTAGTTCAAGGTTTTTCCCATTTTATGAAATGTCAGAAGCCATGTATCCATGAAAACTTGTCTTGAAGTCCAAAACACAAAACACAAAACACATTAAAACAGATCTATCACATTTAAAGAAAAGTAGAGACTCAGAGCCAATCTCTTCTCCTAGCTTCCTGGCCCTGACAGTTGCCCTGGGACGCCCCAGGAAAACCCAACAGATCAGAAAACACAGCTTGAAAATCTCTTTGGTCTGGCTTAGCCGCATGTTATTCAAGAGCTACCAGGGAAGCTGCTTAAATTCTGACCCTCAGTTTCTTCATCCTCAAGGCGGCAATAATAGAAACCTGACAGGAACTTAAGGAGTGAAACAGTTCAGGACTTGGCCTATAGCAAGCTCTCAACCAATATTGCTTCTTTCTTTACCGCTAAACACAGCATGAATTTTGCATTCTCTGAAAATCATTCTTAGTACTTTGACAACACAAAGTTATCTCTTTTAAAAGTCCTATTGCACTTTTAGTCAGTACAACATTTCACCATTTGGTCCTCTGAAGTTATTAGTAAAATAATCATAGCTGCTACTGTTTCATTAATCATGTATTATAAACAAAGTATAGGATGATTATATTTATTTTCTCAAACTTTCACAACAAACCATCAGAATAGTTATTTTTCCCAATGTACGGAAAAAAACTGGTGAAGAAAACTGGGAACTTTCTTAAAAATATTTATACCTGATAATCCTGGTCCATGTGGCTCCAACAACCTGAACTAGAGAAACCAAATTTAGGAGAACGAGCTCAAACATGTGCTCTTGCCTTGGTGGGAAAGAAGTAAGTTCTTGGTCCAGTTACAATGCAAGGGGGCGAGATAGATAGGTATGGGGCTATCAGATTTGCTATCCAGTGAGATCCACTGCAGTGAGTAAGATGTGCACTCAGGGGCACAAGCAGAAAGTGATGACTGAGGACCGTAAATGACCTTGTTAGGACTTCCTGCCATGCAGTCTTTCTCAACCTGGGTTCTTCATCTGAACCACAGATCACAAAAATGATGTGAGTAGTGATTTAGCAAATTTTTTCAAGGACGGCACATAAGGAGGGCATTCTAGATTCATGGGAGAGAAGCTATTTAATTACACGTTAGGGATTCCTTGGGGACCTCTGGGCTTAATTCTCGTTCAGAACCCTGATTGAAAAAGGCTAGAGCAGAAACAATTTCCCATGCTACAGGAACAGAAAGTGGGTGAAAAAAAGGCAGTAAGTCTCATGCTGCGGGATCAGAAAGGGAGTAAAGACATCAGAGATTCCCATCTCCCAGACTGACACATAAACCTGGAGCACTTGCTGTAAACCAGTATTCTTCAAGAATCATCTATTCTCTTTAATCTGTTGTGTTTTGCATTTATTCTAAACAATCTCACTTATAGCATGTGTTTGCTCATGCACATTTATAGTGTGTGTGTGTGTGTGTGTGTGTGCACGCACACATTTGTCTGTGGGCACACAGGTGCATAGGTTCTCACCAATTAGCTCCCAGCCTCTACAGTGATCTTGGACCTAGTCAAAAGGGACTAATGGTCAGCTGAGGTTAGTGATGTGAGCCATGAGTTTGGACCATGAATTCTCCTGCCAGCCATTAACCCTTAAGAAATGGACCATACTCACTAGTTCTGCCAAACTCCCTCCTACTTGGAGGACTCTGCGATCCCCATATATTGTGAAGAAAAGAATACGTATAAGAATATGTTTAATCAATAGTTGCAGTGTGCACATGGACAGCTGGAATGTAAGCCTGGGGTTCTTTAGCAGGGACCCCCCCAGGTGCGTCCCTATAGTAATGTTGCTTATAAAGTGACTTGGTGATTCCCTGTTGTTTCTGGCCCTAATGAACTATTTACCTCTCATCTTAAGTAGGAAATCAGCATGGTGCTTTGGAAAGAGCTCTGCTCTAAGAGGGAGGAGATCTGGCCTCTTTCCATCCCCTACAGATACCTGTGAGGTTCCATGTACGTAATATTTACTTAATGCATATTTGTTTAATTGTATTGAATTCAACTGGCTGTGACTCTAAATGGCTCTATTAATAATAACATAATACTTGCTTTTAAATTATATATTTATTTGCTTATCTGTTTATCTGTCTCCCTCCTAGAATATACACTCCGTGAGTTTTGGGATCCTTGACAGTTTTATTTACTGAATGTTCCCAATGCTTAAAAGGGTTCTTGGTCCCTAGTAGGTGATCAATAACTATTTGTTAGACAAATGAACACCCTTACATTGAGGTTTTTTGAAATATGCTGGCACTGCACAAAACAATTTAATACATATTATGCCATTTGATCAAACTTGAGTGTGCGTATGCATCTCCTGACACCTTGTTAAAATGCAGGTTCTGTTCAGGCTTGGGGTGGGGTCTGAGATTCTGTATTTCTATCAAGCTTCCAGGGGATGATGCTCATTTATGTACCATATCTGTAGCAGCAAGGATCAAATCCTCATATCGACCCACTGCATAGATGCTATTCCACCCCTTTTTTTAGAGAAGGAAACTGAGACTTCTGGATGTTCAGTAACTTATCCAAGGTCACACAGCTAATGAGCAAGAGAGTCTGGTAATACAAAAAATAAGCTATCTTATGTCTCCAAATTACAATTCCTGAAAAACACACATCCAGGTACATGCACTTAGATTGCTGCAGGTAAATGTTTCAGGTATACTTAGGTAACTGTTTCAGGTATACAATACTTAAAGTATTGTATACTTTATACAATAAAGGTTGATTTATTGATTGAATAAATTTATTTATTGAAGGTCATCTCTAGGTGGCTCTCTGCCTGTATGAATGTTTCACCTTGTTTTGAAAAAAAAATCTCTACCTGTATTTCCTTTTATCTATCCATCCATATTTATCTGGCATTAGAAACAAGCAGAGTTTCTCTCATAGCATTCTTCAGTGAAAACAGTCACCAACCGCCCTCAAAGAAAACTCCAGCAGGCTCATGTCTTTTCAGCTCATTCTTAGGTAACAGTCAATCAGGCATCATTTAAAATTGCATACAAAAGCTCAACTCAGAATTTGTCTCAATGCATCCAAGACTTTTTGTTGGCTTTTTTTTTTAAATTGTGGTAAAACACACATAACAAAATTTACTATTTTAACTATTAATATTTTAAAGTGTACAGTTCAGTGGCATTTAGTACACTTACAATGTTGTACGATCATTACCAGTAATTCAAGAACATTTTCATCACCTCAAAAAGAAACCCCACACCCAATGAGCAGTCATTCCCCATTCTCCCCTGTTCTCAGCTCCTGGCAATGACTACTATGCCTTCTGTCTCTATGAATTTTTCTACTATGAATATTTCATAGAAATGGAATCATATGTTTTATGGCCTTTTGTACCTGGCTTATTTCATATGACATCGTGTTGTCAAGTTCCTTTCTGTTGTACTTCATTCTTTCTAATATTTCATTGTATGAATATACACATTTTTAATCCGTTCATCAGCTGACGGATACTTAGGCTGCTTCTGCTTTTTGGCTATATTGTAAATCACTTCTTTTCAGTCCTTCTGGTTATCTACCTAGAAGCAGAATTGTGGGGTCATATGGTGACCCTATATTTAACTTCTTGAGGAAACACCGATGCTTCCCACAGATGGCTGAATCATTTTACATTCCCACTAGCAAGGTATAAGGTGTCCAATTTCTCCACATCCTCACCAACACATTATTTTTCATTTTTTTGATTATAGATCCTAGGTAATGTGAAGTGGCATATCTTTGAGATTCTGATAATCATATGCCTCGTGACTAATGGTTGCACCCATCAAAACCCTGAACTTTATGCCACATCAGATTTCTTCTCTCCCCCAATTCAGACCTGATCTACCTGTAAGCCGGCACTAAGAAAGTGGAAGATGGCTGGGTTGTTGGCATCTTGTCTTTTTCTCTATCCAGCATCTTTCCTGTGTTTCTCAGAAGACTCCCTCTGGCTAGGTGATGCTTGGAATTCCTTCCTCACCCTTCAGGCATGCACCGCGAGCTTGAGGTATGGTTCTTCTGCCTTAAATAGGTAGCCCCATTAAACAGGATCCAAGGCATATCTATCTCAGCTTTCTGCATTTGGTCCATGGAAAAACACTAGTGCATCCTTGCCCAGATCATCTCTTGTGCAGGCTGAGCTGACTATAGCAGAATTCTCACATTTGCTGCCAAAGCTGTTGGTCACCCATGCTCACCCTCTAGTTATCTTGGGCAGCAGACTTACTTCAGATCATAATGTCCATCAACCACAGGGACATATGTATCAAGTTCTCTGGATAATCCCAAGGAAAGCTACTCTCTCTAGGCTTGGGGTGAAGGAGGCTGCCCCCTCCCCTCCCCTCCACACCAACTCTCCTCCCAGCAGATTTGGAAGAGACTCGGCCTCAAAAGTACTTTGAGGGCTCTGTATAAAGGCTTCTCTTTACAGATCCCTCTCTGCCCCACACTCTCTTTTTGATGTCCTCCTGTTTGCAGGGTTAAGAGTTATGGAAGCTGTCCCCTTACATTTACTTTATAAATTCTATATATGAACATAATGAGGATTTTTTGCACATTCAGTTTATTACTGGCCCCTATTATGGGCTGAATTATGTTCCTTCAAAATTAATATGTTGAAATTCTAGCCCCCAGTAGCTCAAAATGTGGCTGGATTTGGAGACAGTTTCTTTAAAGAGGTGATTAAGTTACAATGAGGCCCTTAGGGTAGGCCCTAATCCAATCTGACTGGTGTCCCTATAAAAAGAGGAAATTGGACACACAAAAGGACACCAGGGGCCCACGTGCACAGAGGGATGACCATGTGAAGAGGCAGCAAGAGGACAGCTGTCTGCAAGCCAAGGAGAGAGGTCTCATAGGAAACCAAACCTGCCCACACCTTGATCTTGTACTTTCAGCCTCCAGAACTGTGAGAAAATAAATTTCTGTTGCTTAAGCCACCCAGTCTGTGGTATTTTGTTATGGCAGCCTGAGCAAACTAATGCAGACCCTCAGTGGAAACTTAGGGAGGAAATGGCCCATTCCAACACTCAGTGACATATAGGAAGCTTGGTGATCGCTGGCTCTGGATCCCCACATATTTTATCGGGGACTGGCTTTAACCCTTACTAGTGTGTGATCTTGGGAAAGTGACCTTGGTTTTCCAAAAAGATTTCTACAGGTATAAAATGGGAATACTAATGGGGAAACTACTTTATTACAGAAGGTAACCATTTATTTGCTCACATGAGTCTCACTCCAACCTCTGAAGGCCTGTGAGGCTTAAAGGAGAGAATCTATGTGAAAGCACTTTCTAAATTCTAAAGTGTTATAAAATGCTCATTAATTCAATCACAACATCTACAAAACTGTTAATGGTGGGGGGAGGAAATCAACTAGTGTGTTATTTTGTTTTGAGTGCAGGGTCAGGGTGTAAAGTGGCATACACTCCCCTCCACCTGTCAGCAACCAACAATTAATCCATCTCAGGGTATTTTCAAATATCAGGAATCATGCATTTTCCATTCACCAGCTGGAAGATTGCCACACAAAACAGCCAGCACCAGCTATCAGCTAAATTAATACTTGCTGCTACTAAGAACTCAATTCCTCCACCACTTTCTTCACTTCTACTAGCTCATGCAAAGTGGCCAACACAATGTTCCCCTGGAGCTGAGCTTAGGCATATATGTGAAGCCTGAACCTCTCATTTCAATATCCACGGGATCAGGGATGCATTAACTATAGAACATACGTAAGTGCTAGGAAATGTGCTAGACATTGAACATAAACGCAGTATCTCATGTCAGTCCCTTAAGGTAGGAATTAATAGCTCCATCTTATATTTAAGTAAATTGAAGCTGAGAGAGGTCAGTTACCTTCCATCCATGTATTTGACAGGTTATCAGTTGAACACTTTTTGTTTGCTAATTCCTGAGTATATGCTGAAGAATACAACTTGCAATCTTGCTGGGGAAGCAGACCACCTGAAATAAAGGAGCAAAAATATTTATGCATATTATTTTTGTTTTCCAAAGGAAATTCACAACACAGCCACTCAAAACATGGAATTAAAGATCTTAGAGGGGGAGCAGACAACAAACAAACATGCAAATAAACACAGATTTAAGTTCCATGAAGGGGCTTCACAGAAGGAGTGGTAAAAATTCAAGTAGGTGGATTAGGAAGTGTACTTAATCAGGAAACTAAGGGTGAAAAGTAGCCATCTGTCCAGAGGACAACATGGAGACAAAGTCGTGGTGATACAGTTTAAGTCTCTGTATCTGATCATGAAGAACCTGTGTAATTTTCAGGTGCAGAAGCTGACACATTCTCCTTTTTACTACAGTTAAAAAGTTAGGAATTTAAGTATAGAGCCAAGGATAGAAAAACCAAATTGTAAGACCTTTCTGTGACACTTAATAGCTGGTGTCCTTAGGAAATTCATTTCATCTTTCTGAGCTTCAACTTTCAAATCTGCCTTGTTAAAATTATAGCACTGTTCTCAGGATCCACGGGGCAGTGTATGTGAAAATGCTTTTGAATGTGCTATATGAATGTAAGAGATAAATGAAAACAGCAAAAACCTCTGATAGGAAAATGCATTCCATGTCTGTCATGTTAACCCAATAGGTTAAACCTCTTCCAGAAGATTTTACCTGGTTAGATTCCTAAAACAGCCCTGATCACAAATCTGCTGACAAACAATAGTTCACTCCCTATTGCCTCCAGGGTAAGGGGCATGCCAGCCAGCCTCCTCCCCTCCTACCACCATCCCAACCTCTAGCATTGTTTCCCAAACTTCTAGTATTTTAAGAATCATACAGGGGCTCATGGAGACCTGATAAATACCCAGATTCCAAGACACAATTCCTTCCTCACTGAATCTGAATCATAAGCCAAGGAATCTGTACACATTTAAGTAAGCAGTACGGGTGATTACCGTAATCAGCTTATTAGGCGAAGTGCTATGGTCACTGGTCCTCAAACACATGTATACATAAGTATCCCCATGGAGCTTATGAAGAAAGAAATTCCTGGCAACAGCCTTCAGTAAAATTTCTAATTTACTGTGTTTACGGGGTAACTGAGGAGTCGCATTTTTAACAAATATCTCTCCCTCTCTCCAGCTGTTGTCTGTGGTCTATTGTTCAAATGTAAGGAAGCACGGGTCTAGGATGGAATGAATCTTTATTTCCTGCACCCTCTGCACTTCTATCTCTCTTTCTCTCCACTGTCTACTGTCAGTTTGAATTCCACTTCTCACCAAAGGTCCTGAAATTTCTGCCCTCTCCGCTACTGCCCTAGAGCTATTTTAAAATATTTTGGGAGAGACATAGACTTTCTGAAGTCACTCCATGCAATGGCTTGGATTATTAATTAGATACTGGAGGAAAATGTAGAATTGGGGGATAATTAGAAAGAAAAGGAGAAAGAGAAGGAGGGGAAGAAAAGGAAGGAAGGAAGGAAGAAAGGAAGGAAAGAAGGAAGAGAGGGAGGGAGGGGAAAAATAACCGACTATTTAAAGCTCTTTCTAAGTGAGAAAAATATATATGGATGTCAGAAAACCTTGCAGTCCAAATGTGATGTATCTCTCCCACATGTTTATGGGGCAAGTGAATGCAGTGTAAGCCTATGGTCTGAAAGTGTAAAATATCTGTGCACCACCACAAGAAATTCCTGGCTTAGAATGAGAAGGATAGATGTTTAGATAATCGTGAGGTACTTTCCAGAGCCCCTCAACTCACATCTATTGTAAGATTTTAACTCTGAGCAATATATGATCCTTCCTCTGAAATGAGGCCTGGGAAAAAGAAAAAAAAAATGCACTAAAGAAAGGGGCAGGTAAAAAGAAAAGAAAGCATTTACCCACGCAAACTATAATGCTTTTCCAGATCTAATCTATAAATGTTTGTGTCTCCTCCTTCCAAATGCATATGATGAAGCTTAAATCCTGAATGTGATGGTATTTGGAAGTGGGGGGGTCTTTGTGAGGTAATTAGATCTTGATGGGAGCCTTCCTGAATGAGATTACTGCTCTTATACAAAAAGACTTGAGAGAGATTATCACATAGGTGGAAGACGGACATCTGAACAACAGGAAGAAAGGCTTCATCAGAAAATGAGCCTACTGGATCCTTAATTTTGGACTTCCCAGCCCCCAGAACTGTGAGAAATAACTGTTTGTTGTTTAAGTCACCCAGTCCATGGTATTCTGTTATAGCAGCCTAAACTAAGATAGAATCTAGCCCACACCAGACTTTTCTGAATCATTAAGCCTCCCAGTTGCCTGTGTGTTAACTTTACCCAGCTCAGGTACAATCATCAGTGAAAGAAAACAACTTTAGAGCACATGTGTTAAGTCAGCACCAGAGGGGTCTTGAGGGGAGGGGGAAGGCCAGAGGATGGTGATGGGTGAGGATAGCAGCCACCTGTACATTTGCTCCATCAGTGGAAGTCCTTCAGCATGAGGACAGCCTCAAGATTTAGCATCTGAGACAGATGGTGGGATTTCATGCAGACTTCAGCTGTGCGTCCCTTGCTGGAAGCTCTCTACTCTTTCTCCTGTGATGAAGCTTTCCTTTCTCTTTCTTAGAGTCTTCTGAAACATGGTCAAACAGGGACCAAGTCTGAATGTTCATTTTGACACCTTTTTCTTTAGATCCACATATAAAATGGTTCAATTTGCTGCCTGCTACCTATGGACACCATTTAGGAGTTGCTTTCTGGTTCAGGGCAAAGAACTGAAGACAGGGTGATCAACCTAAAAGATACTTTTGAAAATACATCTAGGTTCATATCATGTACACCACAGATTCCGCTCTTCTCCCAAATCTGACAGACTTTACAATTTTAATGGCTTCCAGTGCTCTTCTAATGAAGACTAGAATTACTAAAGAGCCTGCAATGATGTGTACAATCTGGCCCCTGCAATGGTTAAAGCTTGCCCATCACCCTCCACCACTTGTCCATCTCCCACTCACTCACAGTTTTCTCTTATCTCCTAGTCTCTAGTCGAGACTCAGCCAAACTTTGTTTCCTCAAGAAGCTGTACTCAGGACAGCGCATGCTCTCTGTGTGAAATTAATGGTCTCTTAGCTCCTGTATTTCTCCTTTGTGTCACTTACTACAATTATAATTAAGATAACAACAATTATGGAATTCGTTTCTTAGATTATTGTTAAATTCTGTAGTACAATGTCAACTCTGTGAGGATAGGGTACTAGTCTTGTGTTTAGCATCACCAGAGTTTAGTAGGATGTCAGGAGCTCAATAAACATTTTTTGAACAAATAGCAAACAGAAGTGAAGCATGTTTGCAGGAAAAGACTCTGTGCTGCTTTCCTTTGGTCTTCGTTTGCCAATTTGTATAAATTTGCAGAACAGCAGGAATCCTCTCTGATCTACAAAATCTAGGTAGAATTGTTAGGAGCCTTGGATGTCTGAATGCACTTATTCCTGAAAATTTTTCCTGCACATTTTTAGAAGATTTTCCCCCCCTCCTTGGGAATGTTGGCCTTCAATCTCTGCTTTCAGACTTGCCACTCTCCTCTAAAAATTTAGATGTAAGACTCACTCCTCTCTTTCACTTTATAAATATGTGGATGTATCTAAACCATTTCTGAACATGGACAGTATTGCTGAATATTTCAAGGGGTGGGAGGAGTCAGAAAAAGTGTTGACATCACAGTAGTATAAACAACTTCTAAAGTCTCCAGCCACCACCTTAGAAGTCCCCTAACACCATGCAGGTCTCTCCCCACTAAGAGTTCCCCGCGCTACTACGTGTATGTTCTCAGCTCTTTCCTTCATCTTCTCTCAGCCTCCCATTATTTTTTTTTTTCCCTAAACACTCTTTTCTTCTCATCCATGTCTCCTGTTTGACCTCAGGAGTTACAAAGAAACTGCTCTCCCATTATTCAACAGACAAAGTTTCCCCTCTTTTAACATCTTGCCATATTGCAAAAATGAATCTGATTCTTTCTGAATTGTATTTTGGGTTATTTCTCCAAACAAAGATAATTTCCTTCCCAAGAAGAATCTCATTGTCAGACAGTAAGATGGCGTTTATTGTTTTCATCTTACCATTATCCCCTCTTTAAATAACTTAATTTGTGTCATATTTTCTTCCCAAATGGTGTATACTGTAGAAATTTGAGTGAATTCTTCCAAATGAAAAACAAAGTAATAATTGAATTAAGTATAACACTTAAAAGCAATAGCTAGGGAGACATATAAATCTGGGTTAAAATCTCCTTGAATCAACAACCTGTGGGACTGCAGGTAAGTTATTTAAACTCTCTAATATTCCGTTTTCCTATCTGTGAAATAAGAATAAAAATGCTTTTGGATTTTTTAGTTACATGAAATAGTAAATCACTTCACTGTTTAAGCCAATATGAAATGCTTTGTTTTTTGCTCACCATCAAAAGCTTAATAACCCACTGTTATTACCTGATGTATTGATACATGGCTTTTCCTATTTTAGTACCATCCTCTCAGTTCACTTAATCTATGTTTCTATATTTGCTATAGTACCAGAGCTGGGAACTCGACAATTCCTCAGCAAATAATACTACTGATTTCAAGAAAATAAAATTTATTATTATTTTACTTGTTAAATATGCAAAAAATACTATGTTAGCCCAGAAATTGTGATTTTATACTTATCTTTTAGTGTATCATTTTAAATAAATAAAAAATTAATATATGTGTTATGTTTAAATATAAATATTTACATATTTTAAAATTTATATTTATAGTAAATATTTATTAAAAATAAATAAAAACATAAGTACATAAAATGGTTTTCTTCCTCCTTGACTATCTATGATTTATAATATAAAATCACATACACACGTGTGCATATAAACTTGCTTCTTCCTCCTTGCCTATCCAAATTATTATTCCTGCTTTACTATTCTGACCACACTGATATATGTTTTTCTTTGGGAAGCCCCCCTCTCCTGTTGCATAACAACCAGATAAGATGTAGGATTGACTTTAGCCCTAACCTGTTGCAAACTAACTCAATGTGCAGCATTCTCCTGACATAATGTTGGTTCACAACGGGCCAGTTAGAGGTAAAATAGGAAAATTCACGTGATGTGGAAACCCACCTGGTCTATTCCCTTGATATGAATAAGGAAGCAAGAAGCCCTAATTGCTGATGGTAGCCACCTTGCAACCATATGGAAAACCAGTCTGGCACTAGGAAGAATGCCAAGTCAAGAAAACCACAAAGAAATAAAGATTAAATCCTTGACCAAACTGTTCCTGGGCCCATATATTTCTGGCTTTTTCAATTATGTGAAATAATCAATCCCTTATCTTTGAACCTAATCACAAGTGGTTATAGTAACAACCTACCAAAAGCAAGCTAAATAATACTCATTACTTTTGTGATAATACACTTTCCATTCAATGTTACTATTTTATGTTTCTACATTTGTAACAATATCTTTTTTTATCTGATAAGACTAGACTACTGTTACTGCTATTCTTTTATTGAATATTGGACCTTCCACCTAATTACATTTCCAAATAAATATAAAATTATTTAATTAAATTTCAAAGATAAGGATGGTTTAGATTTTGACTTGAATTAAATAAAAATCAAGGTTAATAGACAATTTTCCAACATTTTCTCGTCCTATTCAGGAACATAGTGTATCCAACCATTTAATCAAATCTTCTTTTAAATTTTCCCTAATATGAGTTTATAGATTTATTTATGACTACATATTACCCATTCAAGTTATGCCTCTTTCACATTTTATTGCTCTTAGTAAAGGATGTTTAAGTATATTTTTTCCCAAATGGTAAGTTATTATACTAATATTCTTCTTGGCAGTTTACAGTAGTTTCCAGAAAGCGCAGTATCTTGGAAGCAGACCACCTGGATCAAGTCATGGGTCAGCCACTAAATACCTTTATGTCCTTGGGCAATACTTAACCCTGTGTGCACTGGAACCCTCATCCGTGAAATGGGACACGCTTATGGGTATGTCATGAATGTTAAACGAGTTAATTCATGGAAATCACTTAGGATTATATCTGATACACAGGAAGCCCTCTAAAAATCTTAGCTATCATCATCTGTTGGCATTCTTTTTATTGTTGATAGTATCGACATTATTACTTTTAATTGGCTTTTGAAACCTGAACTTGGATTGATATTTCTCTCTCTGCCTCTCTCTTGCCATATATATAGTTACCAAAGGGGAAACATGGCGGGGAGGGATAAATTAGGAGCTTGGGATTAGGATACACAGACTACTATATATAAAATAGATAACTAATAAGGACCAGTAGGTATAGCACAGGGAACTTGACTCAATATTCTATAATAACCTATATGGGTAAAGGGTCTGAAAAAGAATGAATACATGTATATGTATAACTGAATCACTTTGCTGTACACCTGAAACTAATACAACATTATAAATCAACTGTACTTCAATAAAATTTTAAAAAAGAATTCAATATGTATCTTTTAAATTTGTGTTTATATAACTTATACATACACATACACACACAAATATAATTTGTAGGGTTTGTTTTTCCTGGCCATTTATTTTTATAACCTTCTAATTTTTGTCCACATTGATAGCTGCATTCTTTTTAACTGCTGCATAATACTCTGTGGTAGCTTCATCATAATCCATAGCAGTACATGACAATGTATTTAATAATATCCCTATAATTGGATATGTAGAGATTTTAGTTTTTCACTATTACAAATAGTGCTGTCGTGAACACCCTTGTATATATCACTTGTTGGCATATGTAAATGACTCAATAGGAGAAAAATAAAGAGGTTAACTGATGGAACAATGGATATGTACATTTTTATTTGACAATTTCTGATAAACTGCTCTCTGAAAATGTTCTAATACTTATATTCCTATTTTTAAAGCCATGTTTTTTTTTAAAAAAGCTCTGTTTGACTTTATTAATTGCATTTGGCCATGCATTGATACATGCTTGTACATTTTCTTGTTCTCCCTATTTCTATGGTTTATTATATCAGTGTATTCTCCTAAATTGAACCATTAGTGTATTCCTATCCAAAAATACTATGCATTTTGAAAGATAAGAAAATTAGGACTTCCCTGGTGGTGCAGTGGTTAAGAATCTGCCTGCCAGTGCAGGGGACACGGGTTCGAGCCCTGGTCCAGGAAGATCCCACGTGCTGCAGAGCAACTAAGCCTGTGCGCCACAACTATTGGGCCTGCGTGCCACAACTACTGAAGCTCGCGTGCCTAGAGCCTGTGCTCCGCAACAAGAGAAGCCACCACAATGAACAGCCCTCGCACCACAACAACAGGTAGCCCCCTCTCGCCACAACTAGAGAAAGCCCACGCACAGCAACGAAAACCCAACACAGCCAAAAATAAATAAATTTATTTTTTAAAAAACTTATAGGTAAAAAGGAAATATTAATGAAAACACAATAAATGGAAGTTCTTTTTTTAATTCCAATGAAATAATTGTTTGAAAAACATAGAATTGTATGCTATCAAATTATACTAATAACTTATGGAAATGTGGGAAAGGAAAAAGGCAAAAACAAAATATTTTAAAAAGTCATTAATGAATATATGTCATTATTATGTTTATGTGGTATAAAAAATGTTTATTGACTATTTTAAGATAATGATGAATAATTCCAAAATGGAATGTTTACCCTCTAAATCTGAATCATCAAATATAAACAAATAAATAAAAATCTATACAGCCAAAGGCAAATAAGAAAATAAACAAAAATTGAATGCATTTTTAACTCAGTTAAAAAGATGATGGCTGACATATTGTTACAATACTCTACAAAGCTGTCCTAAGTTCACTCATCAAAGCTGTAATAGATATGATTGAATGGAAAAATCAATAGCTTCTTACCAGGAATTTGTCTGATCCAAAGCAATGGAAATGATAATAAACATATAGGCAAATAAACTCTTACAAAATGAAAACAAGTATGATGAAAGCATACACTCAAAATTGATAAAATATGATATAAAGATGGTCATTGTACTGTGAAAACAGGGACACTTGGTGACAATTATGTAGTATTGATAATCTTGTAAGAATGAAATAAAATATCATAATACATAAAGCAAACCTGCTCAAAATATATGGGGAATGCCAGAAATGGAATCAGTTATCAGATTCAGCTCTTTGTTATAACCGAGTGTCAGTTATAGTAGGAAAAAATGCTTAGAGAAGTTATTCTTATGGGGCGGGTGGGACATATCATGATCCTCAAAAGATTATTTTCCAAATTAAATGACTTTGCCTCAGTCCAGGCATCCTTATAGCTCATTTCTCTTCTTTGTTTTAAATGTCACATCCAAAAAGTGATATGATTACCATCACAGCCTCACTTATTAAGGGAAGTATGTCAATTTCCTCAGGTTCACAGAATGGGAGAACAGCTGAAAACCACAGAAGTTGTTTGTTTACTTTTAAAATGTGATTATATATATAACCCTTTATAGGGAACACATGTTCTTTTTCTATAAATAGAGCTTATATAAATAAAATTTGAAATTTACCAGCTAAATTGCAGAAAAGAAAATTTGTGTTCTCCAGATCCTAAGGATGATTCTTAAAAACTAGAAATTAATAATATAAAACAAATACAGAAGACCAATAATTGAAAAACTTTTGAAAAATTCACCCCTAACTAATAGGCAAAAGATGAAATGTAGGGTACGACAGATGAAGTTTGTGAAATATAATGTGAAAAGTTGTTTAAAGTGTTGCTTAAATGTTTACAGTCTTATTAAAAACAGATTATACATGCAAAAAGCAAAATTTGTTTTTTACTTCAAATATATAAAATGAAATAAATATTTCATGATATTTCAAAAATGGGGGATTTTTATTAAATATGACAGAAATAGATAGACAGTCTTTCACTAAATATCTGTGACAAGGGCCCAGGATGCCAAAACATTTTATCTAAATGAATGAGAACACTTCAAAGATTATTTTTCTCAGGCAAACCAGCAAGTGTCCACTTAGTTGTCTAGATCTGTTATTTCAAACTTTGGGCTATTTTTGATGTGTAAGAAAATCATAGACACGTACTGGCTCAAGCAATTCAGAAACAGGGAATCAAATTTTGTAAGAAATGGACATAGGGGGAAATGCACAGTTCAAATTCTGGTTCTTACACTTTGCTTTTTTGGCCAAAGTTTGACATTTTGCTAGTGTTGTATCACATTGACTTTTTTTTTTCAATCTAAGGTTTTTTTTTTAACATCTTTATTGGAGCATAATTGCTTTACAGTGGTGTGTTAGTTTCTGCTGTATAACAAAGTGAATCAGCTATACGTATACATATATCCCCATATCCCCTCCCTCGTGCGTCTCCCTCCCACCCCTCTAGGTGGACACAAAGCACCGAGCTGATCTCCCTGTGCTATGTGGCTGCTTCCCACTAGCTATTTTACATTTGGTAGTGTATATATGTCCATGCCACTCTCTCACTTCGTCCCAGCTTACCCTTCCCCCTTCCCGTGTCCTCAAGCGCATTCTCTACATCTGCGTCTTTATTCCTGTATTTTGACTTTTTTGAACCCCCTTTTTATCTTCTGTAAAAGAGGGAGTAGGGACACAAAAATCTATGTATTTTACTATATCGCATGCTTTAATTATTATTTTCAGATCTCAAAAGCACTGCAGAAAAAATGGTCTGCGGGGCATGGGGTGAAAAATGCAGACTGAATAAATGTATTTATCTCTGTTTTCTCTTTAAACCTTATAATGAAGGGATTTTAAAAGGTGATAAACCCAGAAGGACAGCACATTTTTATAGCCTTAATGTTGCATGAATAGTATTTAACATATTATTTTTTTTTAAAGCAGAGAAAGGTGAAATCTAAGTGCCTGCAAAGAATGGTGGCAACAGGGGACAAGGGAAGTGGATCAATGCTGCAGAACTGGAAAAAGGCTCAGAAATGAGAAACATCCAGTTTTTCGGAAGGCAGTAGTAAACTCTGGGCTAAAATGAGAAGGACGGGATGAAAGTATGAATAAAAACAGTTAGTTCCCAAATTCTT
Organism: Delphinapterus leucas; assembly: GCF_059928025.1. Lineage (NCBI taxonomy): Eukaryota > Metazoa > Chordata > Mammalia > Artiodactyla > Monodontidae > Delphinapterus > Delphinapterus leucas. The sequence goes on along the minus strand of NC_143134.1, from coordinate 109,193,102 downwards.
CCTCTTGGCAAATATAGGTAGGAAACTACCACCAACCCCCACCCTGGAAGATGGAAAATAAGTTCACTAGTTCAAAGGAACTAGAGAAGCACATGACTGTGATTCTTAGCACAGCAGAGAGCAAAGGTGAAAAGAACTGGATTAAGTACCAATCTACATAAATAACCATGAGACCCCACAGTATCTTTCTCCAACACAGCTCAGGATAATCAGTAGCCAGAAACACTCCCCAAATTGGAGATTGGAGAATTCCTACGTAGAGGAACTTACAAACTTACAAACACACACACATATATATATATTTTAAAGAAAAATAATATATTTTCAACTCCTTGAAAATATAAGAAATACATTGGTGAGAAAGTGAAAATTTGTTACAAATGAGATGCTATTCAAATATGCCTTGAAATACACTGCTTTTTGTCAAACAAACCATTATGATAGGTATCCATGGAAAACACTGTGCTTTAGAACTCAGGGCTTCAAGCAAGCAGAGTAAAATAGCCTTGAGATTCAGACTGAACAGAATGCTGATTCCTGAAAATGTGTATGCATGTCTGTGTCTGTGCATTGTGAGTGAAAGAGAGGCACCAGAGAGAAAGAAACTCAGATGTTCTAAGGGTCTCATGAAATTCTAAATGACAAAAACCTTTTCCTTCTCTTTACCTACTTTCAGTTAAGACACAGAGGCAATTCTGTTGCAAAGTAAGACACTAGTTCCATCAACGTAGAAGAAAAGTCTCTTTTGCTCCTCACTTTCTGGAACATTTTAGCCCCCTCAAATGTAATAAAAGCTTACTCACTTCTAGCTGTGCGTTCAAAGAAAAGCTCTTTCCTCCACCTGGTACACCTTTCTCCTCTTCCTTACCTCATTCCACTTTATCTGGTTCACCCACTCACCTTTCCAGATATCATGTTTGATATTGCCCCTCTAACCTGATCTTTTCCATAAGGAGATGCACCTTTCCCATTAGTCTTTTCAAAAGCACCCCATGTTATTTTTGCTTATATGATTTACCACGTGTATTACATTGTTTTCCTCACAGACATACAATAAAAGATGTATTTTGAATAGTGCAAAGGAAGTGTGTTCTACTCTATACAAAGATAATAGTGATCACCAAACATTAAATTTTCATTCATTCATCTATTCATTCATTCAGTCAATAAAATATTTATTGAGCACCCATTCTGTACCAAACACTTAGACAGTTCTAGGATACAACAGTGAACAAGGCAAGCAGCAACCCTCCCTTCAGGGAACTTGCATTATTATAACTGCAAAACCAAAAGAACAAAATTAAAGTATATTTCACACACGGTCATTTAGTTGAGCTGCAAGTAGATATTATGTTAAGTTTGATAGAAAATGTTAAGTTTCCTGAAGATGAAGCAAAGCTGATATAGGTGCAAAGTTTTCTTTACACTGAATCAGCTGCTCACTTGCTACTGAGTGGATTTCTGTAAGAGGAGCTGAAATTTGAAATGCACCTTTAAAAGGCTGGCTAGGAAATCCTCCTAGAGCATCTTCCTTTCCATCTTGTTGGGGGTGTGGGAGGAGTTCTGCCTGCATCACTGCTGATTAATCCATGTCTCAGCTTTCAGCTGCTTCATACTGAGCTCACTATAACTTTAAATATTGATAACCAAGCTCATATATCACAGAGCTGAGAGAATGACAGTTCCAGTGCATAATGGCTAAAGCTTTCTACAATAATCAGATATTCAATAATTCATGAACATGTATCTCCCCAAATCAAATTGGAAGCTATTTTGTGTAATATATTATTTAAAATTCAATATTATAATGCACACAACTTCTCCTCAGCCAGAGGAGGACCATTTCAAAATGTGATTATGTGTGGACTCTATTTAAAAGTGACAATTCTGCTTTTCATTTGTTTAAGAGCTTAAGCGGAAGAGCTCAGCTGGAACTAAGTCATCTGACAATGAAACCCGGGTGGCCACAAGCACCTTTGAAACAGTGACATTAGGACCTTAAAATTGCACATGCAAATGGATAGGACAGACATGTGTATTTGGGGAAAAAATTTTTGTTCAGGTCCTACATCAACTCACTCCCAAATAGTCCCCTCCAAATTAACTGTAATTTGTCATCATTATAAGATAAATTGTGAACCCTTAAGTCTGAAAGTCAAGACACCTTCACCTCACCCCCGTGTTGTGAGCAGTCTCATTGCTTTCAAAGCCATCATTTACTATATTTTCTGCAAGTAGATTTGGGGTAACTTGCCCCATAAGCGCATAGTCAGATACTGGTTTCATAATGTTTCCTTGTTGGAAGCACCCTTCCATTTCTCCTCTGCCTACGTGAAATCTTCTTTCAAGAAATAGATCACACTGAGTGAAGCCTTTCCTGACTTTTCAAGCCATGTGTGGATCACCCTTTCTCAGAACACCGTATTATTATTCCTGTATGTTATTCCACTAGTTACCATTTATTAAGCTGTACATGTTCAGAACAGGCCTCCCCAAGATGTGCTACTTTGGCATGTGATTTTTTTTTGAGCTAAAGACAGTGGAGACCCTTTGGGCTCAGGAGAAACTGCCGCCCCTCCCTTAACTACCTGGAGGAATTTAAATTGGAGCTTTTTCCCAGAAAAAGTTATTACCAGGGAAAAATTTCATCTAAGTGGCCCCATCTATATGGAGCGCAAACATCTAATTGCCCAACAGCTTCTCCTCTTATCATTCTGTGAATGATCCTTCTGTCCTTGGAAGCCCAGGCCCCTGTCCCATCCCTTAGCTGAGGATGGCATATCTACCTCATGTTATCTTTCTGCCGTTGAACCTCTCATATATGTGGGGTTCTCATGCATATGAAATTTAATTTGATTTTCTCCTGTTAACATGTCTCATGTCAATTTAATTCTTAGTCTAGCCAGAGGAACCTCGAAGGACAGAGGAGAGTTTTCTTCTTCCTCAACAAAGCACTGATCATATGTCAGGCCTGTGTCAAATTTCATGAACTGTTTTCGTTTGACACCAGGTCACCACTGCTACCCCACTGTGACAGCCGAGGAAACTGAGTCTCAGCAGTGTTCATTGAGTTTTTCAAGGATATAAATCAGGAAGTACTAGAGGCAGAAGGTTGTCTGTCTGGTTTAGCATTTCCCTGGTCCCTAGTCAGGGCTCCATATCTGTTGACTGATTGAATACATAAGCAAAGCCCTTAACATTCGATTGTGTAAATCTAGTGCTGTCTTCTAACCTTGCAGGCAATGAGGTTGGAAAAGACCAGCATTGTGACCTTAAGTGAAAAGAGAGTGCTTGTATAAGAGTAAAGCTTGGTGTTTTAGAACAAGTCCTGAATGATCTCGGGCCCTGCCAATATCTGGACTCAGACAATTTGCAATAGGATGACCTTGAACAAAATTATTAACTTTTCTGGCTCTCAGTATCTTCATCTACAGTAACTTCATTCTAGGCTATAATAGGAAAACTTCCATAAAGTAGTATAGAATTATATGTTAAAATGTAGGCTCTACAGCATGCAGACCTAGGTCTAGATGTCAACTCTGACCTGCAGGACATGAGGCAAGTTACTTACTATCTCTATGCCTCCAGTTCCTCACAGGGAAAATTTCCGTGGTAGCACCTCCTGAATGGGCCTAGGATTTATACACCGTTTCCTAAATGCAAATCCTGTAGAACAATGCCTACTACATAAAAAGTTCTAAATAGATGTTGGGTCTCATTGTTAAATATGTGTAAGTGGCATAGCACCCCACACATGGTAGATCCTCAGAGAATGTTTCTTTCCTTCTTTCTCACCACGTTGTGTGTGAACTCAGTTCGCCTCATTTATTAAATTAGAATAATAAAACTGACCTTTCTCCAAATAAGCAGAGCTAACAGACATTTTAATAATATTTTCAACTTTAAGATGCCAATAACATGCATATGATCCAGAATTTGTAGGCTGGAAAAAGTAAACATCATCCTGAGTAAAAGAATGTTAGAATAGGAGGTACAGACTCAAAGCTATACAGTACATCAGAGAAGAAAATAAACATCTCTTGGATCAGGTGATTAAAGAAGGAATCTACAGGGATCTCAGATTTGAACTGGGTTCTAATAGATGTATAAAACTATGAATGATGGAAAGGATAGAAAATTATGAAAAATAAGCCTACTTCACATAGATTTCTCCCATAATTTCTCCAAATACTGATTGGTTTAGATAAGTTGATTATATGTTGCACTATTTTCTGGCTTTAGACGCAGTAACTAACATAGAGGAAGAGCTTAATTTGTATATACATCATCATATGTTCCTTTATTGGTTGTCTATTATGATCTAAGTATTGTGCCTTTATTATTCTTAATTATTTTATATATTTAGTGTTAAGCATGATCTTCTCCATTCAGAGATTAGGAACGTGAGATTCAGCAAAGTCAGGTCACTTGACCAGAGTCCCCTCACTGGGGTGGAGCTCAGATGTGAACCCAGCTCACCATTATGTCTCATGGCCTCCCTCTCTATGTTTTTGACTATATCATTTTAAATGATCATGAGTTTAATGGATTAAAAATATTATTAAACATGCCTGTCACCATAAGACTCCATTAGCATAATGAAAATATGCAAATCATTAATTTTAAACCATCTAAACAACAGCAGCCACATTTTTTCTCCTGCCAGGGAATATTGGCTTAATGAGATTGCACTGGCCCAGTGATACAGATGCTTAAGCCAAGAAAGGATAAAGAATGAAAAGAAGCATACAAGGTAAAAAAGGATGCTGCTGGCACCACTCTGGGAATTTAGAAGGGTAAAGACAACAATATCCAAAGGAAACCAAGCAATTTCAGCCCTAAATGTAGGCACTATTTTAAATCATCCATTCAGACCCAACCCATATGGGGTGATTCACAGGTCACAGGATTATTTTTTCCCACTAGTCTGGCACAAAGTATAAAATGGTAAATAACATATTTCCTTCCTTCCATCACTCCTTCATCCCTCCCTTCCTCCTCCAGTTATTTCTTAAGCACCCAACCTGTACCAAACACTGTATTACGTCTTTGAACCATATAATGATCCACAAGAAAGACATGAATGTTGCCTTCATTGAACTTGTAGTCTCTACTATACTAGGGGAGACAGGCGGTTAAGCAAGAAGTTACAACACATGTGATATTACATGTTGCTCATGAAAAAGCACTTAAATGTTATGTGAAAGTAAGCTGAGCCTGAAGGATAAATAGGAGATAGCCAGGTAAAGGAAATACACTATGTGTATATATCTGGGTGTGAGTGGGATGTGGGAGTGTATGGATATATTCTCCAGATAGAAAAAACAACATGTGAAAAGTCTTCAAAATGAAAGAGGAAGTAGGAGAGAAAAGTTCCAAGATGAGTTTTAAAATGTGTAGTAAGCCTGTGCATGGCATGCTTAGTATGAGTCAGGCAGGTTCAAGTCCCATAATGAGGCTAAAGAGGTAAGCAGGATTCAGAGGAGGCCAAAGTAAGTAGACTCTACCTCATTCAGTGGGCAATAAGAGCCTGGGGAAGGGCTGGAGAAAGAGGGATGGGACCATACTTGTAATGAAGACTACCCATGTTCTTACACATGGAGGAGTTTAGGGGATGTACTGCAGAGCAGGATTGGATTAGATCGAAGGTCTCTGGTGAGATATAAAGGGTACATTATACTAGTTCAAAGACGTCTAGATTAGGGAACTTTAACTTGGAAAAGTAGAAATCTCAAGGAGTCTCCAAGGCTCTCTTTCAATATCTGTGATGCTGTCTCTGGCTAAGAGATGGGGGTATTTCTGCTGGACCCAAGAAGCACAATAAGGACCACTGGATAGAATCAAAGGAAAGAGTACTCTAACAAGACTCTTTCTGTTGAGTGAAGCAATGGGTTCCTTTAGGTCTTTTTTTTTTTTTTAAACAGTTGAGTTATTTATTTATTTTTTAATAAAATTATTTATTATTATATTTATTATTTATTTATTTATTTATTTTTGGCTGCATTGGGTCTTTGTTGCTGCGTGCTGGCTTTCTCTAGTTGTGGCAAGTGGGGGCTACTCTTTGTTGCGGTGCGCAGGCTTCTCATTGCGGTGGCTTCTCTTGTTGCAGAGCATGGGCTCTAGGCATGTGGGCTTCAGTAGTTGTGGCACGTGGGCTCAGTAGTTGTGGCGCACAGGCTTAGTTGCTCCATGGCATGTAGGATCTTTCTGGACCAGGGCTCAAACCCGTGTCCCCTGCATTGGCAGGCAGATTCTTAACCACTGCACCACCAGGGAAGTCCAGGTTCCTTTAGGTCTTTATCTGGCTCTTCCAGTGGCCACTCTGACTCTTTGCCTTGACTTTCTAATTGTGTTCCTTTGGCCCATGTATCTACCCCTTCACCAATAGCACACTTTCTCAATTAATATAGCGAAAGCTTAATTATTAAAATAATATAAATCTAAAAATCAGGTACTATAAGTCTACCAATTATTTTTAAAAATAACTTCTACATCCATTGCTTATCTATACTAAAGTAGATTCAATTTGTCAATTTCTACTGAAAATATGTCTGCAATTTACATTAAGTTTGCATTGAATCTAATTGAAATACCAATTTCAAGAAGATCTTAATATTTATCAGTCTAATTCATGAACACAGTATGTTTCTCCATTAGCTTAGATTTTTAAAAATTTTGTTCATTAATATATTATTGTCTTGCCTTGTTTACAATCTTGGGGGTGTGTTAGTCAGGGTTCAACCAGAGAAAGAAAGCTAGTTGGAGATAATATAGTATTAAGAGATTCACTGCAAGCAGTTAGCTTACACAATTGTAGGGCTCATTAGAAAAGTCTAAAATCTGTAGGGCAGGCCATTTGGAAGGTCCAAGCTATGAGGAAGGGCAGGCTGGAACCCTAGTGAATGAGCTGAAGCTGCCATCCATAGGTGGATTTTTCCTTCTTCAGAGAAGCATCAGTTCTGTTCTTAAGGCTTTTCAAGTGACTGAATAAAGTCCACCTACATTATCTACAATCTGCAATCTAAACTGACAGTCTAGAAACTTGGAGACCTCGGTGTCAGAAAAGTGAACTGCATCTGTAACCTAAATAACCTAAGATAAGATTGTCACTAAGGGGACTTCCCTGGTGGCACAGTGGTTAAGAATCTGCCTGCCAGTGCAGGAGACATGGGTTCGAGCCCTGGTCTGGGAAGATCTCACATGCCGTGGAGTAACTAAGCCCAAACACCACATCTACTGAGCCTGCGCTCTAGAGTCCACAAACCACAACTACTGAGCCCATGTGCCACAACTACTGAAGCCCGTGTGCCTAGAGCCCATTCTCTACAACAAAGAGAAGCCACCGCAATGAGAAGCCCGTGCATCACAATGAAGAGTAGCCCCCATTGGCCACAACTAGAGACGACCTGCGCTCAGCAATGAAGACCCAACACAGCCAAAAATAAAAAAAATAAAATTAATTAATTAAAAAATTAAAGATTGTTACTAATAACATTTCTATTAGCAAAAATCAGATTAAAGGTGATGTCTGTATATTGCTGTACATTCACATCTTTCAGTGACTTCAAGAAAGGAGTTCATCAAATTGAGGGAGATAATGTAAAACATAATCACAGAATCTAGTAAATAATGGAAGATCACACAGAGGATTAAGATATGTGAACATAAGGACAACTTGGTTGTGGAAACATAAACATGCAACTCACTGGAAAACATAGACTGGATGTCTACGTTATAGTTACTGGGTTCCCCTGCCACTTTCTGTATTTTATTGCCAAAGAAACCAAAGGATGGAATGCAAAAGATGATATAGTGGACCTTGAATACTACAGTACTTCATGATTTGCAGTTGGTTGAATCCACAGACACAGAACCATGGATACAAGGGGTTTATGGTAAAGTTATATGTGGATTTTCCACCTAACTCTTTGTTGTTCAAGGATCAACTGTAATGGTCCTACACCTAAATCAAATTCTGAGGTTTTAAACTTGTACCTAGGTGAAGAAAGGGGCAACAAACCTTTATCAGTTTTAATGAACAACAACAATTGATAATGTCAATTATCCAAGGACACAGTCTCCAATTTTATTTTCATGCAGGGCAACAAGGAATATCAGAAAGGAAGAACTATCCAGAAGGTAAAGCCACAGGCCATGGAAGACGCTGGACAATTTAGTGCTTCTCACAGTGCAAAGCAAGGGTCCAAAAAAGAAATTTACTTCACTGCCAGCGGAGAGCATATTTGCAATTCCTGACAATTATCATTTCATTAATGCTACAGAATAATGACTGCTGTATGTTTTACATTTTTACATTTTCATAATTTAGCTTTTATTTTTTGGCTTAAATCTAGTACTAGTACCCTGTTTCTACTCCTTTACTGTACATTGGATATGACAGGGAATAGGAACACGGTATGGTAGATACTGTGTACTTATTAATAGGTTTAGAAACTTTCAGAAGTCACCAAAATAGGATATAAAGGGATCATGGACTTTGGGCTGGTATAACTTACATAATCTCTCCTATAGGCAGACAGTGGTTGTGTAGAGTATACACAGACACCTGAGTGGCTAGAGGAGTGGGTTGTGGCTTAGAATATAAATGTTCCCTGAGAATACATTCAATTTTCTTACTGTTAATAGTAGACTTCCTCTCCTTGCCATGGTTTGGCTGGGTATACAACTGTCTTTCAAGAAATTTTATTCCCTAAACTCATTTATAGCTAGATATCACCATGTGACTAATTAGTTTAGACTAACAGGATGCCACTGGAAGTGACTGGTACAATCTCCAATTTACCTCCTTAAAAATAAAGCTGTTTGTCTTGATTCCTCCTATCTTTATTCTGGTTGAGAATTGAAAATGATTTGATTCTTGGATCCAGAAATTAAATTTGTATTTTGAGAAAAGCAAACTCAATAAACTAGTCTAGGTCCTGAATAACCTCATAGGGAAGAACCACCTGGCAATCTCTGGACTACTAAATCAGAGAGAAATGAACTTTGATTTAAACCACTGGGAAAAGATAGGAGTTAGATTCTGGTAAACACTATCAGATCAACCCTCCCACAGATGACAACTATAAACTCTAGAAAAAGTACAAAGTTCAAACAGATGAAGACACTGCTGGGTGAAACAAAGTAGATGATATAAGAGGGGTGTCAGCCTTAAGAGAAAGTAATGGCAGTGAGCACGTGAGTTTCCCGTTGTTAAGGCTTTTAGCTTTGAGACTCTTTCTAGATGTCACCCCTGCAGAGGCTGAGACTTGCACAGAAACCCACAGGTTTGCTACCTTCTTCAAGAAGCAGCGTTTGGAGCAGCCATACGGCTAGAAAGTGTAGAGAGAAGCTCTAGGGAGACGAGAACTAAGGAGGGAGAGCTATAGGCTCTGTGTAGGAAATCTTACAAAATAGCTACCCAACCCCCGAACTTTAAATGTATTAAGCAGAAATCTAGCAGCCCAATTAAAGATACGAAATATAAACTGGAAGTTTACAGTCTGGAGTTTGAGTTCAGACAAATCAACTGCTAGCTAAACACAAGAATGCCAGTAAAGAAACCAATATGGTTCAAACAAAGGTAAGATAATCTAGAGTCTTTACAGGATATTATGGAGCATGTTCAGGATCCAATATAAAATTACCAGTCATATGAAGAAACGGGAAATTTTGACTCATTAAAGAAAAGGCAATTAATGGAGACTAACCTTGAGCAGCTACTATAATCTCTGCTCAAGGGCATAAGGGAAAATACTCTTCTAATGAACAAAATATGACATTTCAACAGAGAAATAGAAACTATAAAAAGTTCCAAATGGAAATTGTATAACTAAAACTGGTAAAATCTGAAATAAAATTTGAAATAAATGGATAGGCAAAAGAACAGGTTTGAGATAGCAGAAGGACTCAATGAAATAGAAGATTAATAGAAATCATCTGATGTGAAAAAGAATTAAGAAAATAGAATCTCTGGGTCCTCTTGGGGACTCTCTAATGCTCCAACATATATATAATTGAAGTTCTATAAGAGGAGGATAGAAATTCGGGAAGCAAAAGTATCTGAAAAGATACCAGTTTCATTTTCCCCCAAATTAATCAAAGACATATATTTATAGAGTTAAGAAGTCCAGTGAATGTCAAACAGGATAAACAGAAAGGACACCATGCCTAAGCACAGCATAGTTACTGTGAATAAAAGCAAAAAACGAATAGAAGTCATTAAAGCAGCAAAAAAAAAAAAAAAAAAAGGTGTCATGGAGGAATAATAATTTGAGTGATCACTGACTTCATCAGAAACAATCAAATGGTATTTTTAAAGTAATGAAAGAAAAAAATCCTGAAGCCTAGAATTCTACATCTAATAAAACTGTCTGTCAAAAATAAAAGTGAAACAAATAATACTTAAGATAGAGGACAGCTAAGAGAATTTGATGCCAGCAAGTCTGCACTTCAAGGAACCTTAAAGGAAGGTCTGCAGGCTGAAAGGAAATCATAGCAGATGGAAATCCGAATCTTCGGGAAGAAGGAAAAGCAGTGGAAGTAGTGTTCAAATACTATCTTATGGGCAGTTACAAATGACTATTTTTATTCTTAATTTGTTTAAAATACATATGACTATTTAAAGCAAAAAATTTATAACATTGTAATGAGTGGTTTAAATGTGTGTAAATATAATATACATAAGAATTATTTCATAAAGGATGGGAGTGGGTTAAATGGATGCATAGTTTCAAGTTTTCTATATTTTACTTATAGTAAAATGTAGTAGTACTTGTAGTAGTACCATGATGACTTTAAAAGTGAAAACTTTAAGTGAAAATTTAAGTATGTGCATTGTAATCTCTAGCACAATGTATCAGTTTCCTGTGGCTGCTGAAACAAAGTTCCACAAACTGAACTTATAACAACAGTAATGTATCATCTCACAGTTCTGGAGGGGAGAAGTCAAGAAATCAAGGGAAGGGAAGGGTCCTTCTTCATGCCTTCTAGATTCTGGTAGCCTCAGGCATTTCTTGCCTTATAGATGCTATTCTCCCTGTGAGTTCACAAAACCTTCCCCAAGCAAATGTCTCCCTCTGTACCCCAATTTCCCCTTTTTATAAGACAACAGTCATATTAGTTTAGGGTCCACCCTAATGACCTCATTTAAACTTGATCATCTGCAAAGGCCGTATCATAAAATAAGGTCACTTGGGGTCAGGCACTTGGGGTTAGGAATTCAACATCTTTTTGAAGGACACAATTCGATACATAATAAGTAACTACAAAAAAAAAGAATGCAAAGATACATATATATAGATATACAAATTTTATTTTATTATTTTTTAAAATTTATTCATTTATTTATTTTTGTTTGCATTGGGTCTTTGTTGCTGTGCACAGGCTTTTCTCTAGTTGCTGCAAGCGGGGGCTACTCTGTTGCAGCGTGCTGGCTTCTCATCTTGGTGGCTTCTCTTGTTGCAGAGCACGGGCTCTAGGTGCACAGGCTTCAGTAGTTGTGGCTCATGGGCTCTCGTGTGCAGGCTCAGTAGCTGTGGCACACAGGCTTAGTTGCTCTGCGGCATGTGGGAACTTCCCAGACCAGGGCTTGAACCCGTGTCCCCTGCATTGGCAGGCGGATTCTTAACCACTGCGCCATCAGGGAAGTCCTAGATATACAAATTTTAAATCACAGTATTTTAGGAGTTTCTTCACACAGAAATTTAGTACCTTTAAAGTAATAAAGCTACTACTATCATCCCCATTTTACTACTGAAAATTCTGATGTTTTGGCAAATTTAATAGCCAGTTCAAAGTCTCATATCTGGTAGATGGTTCATATTCTCTGTAATTTCAAAACATGCACCTTTAATCGCTACATTATATTGTTTAGCCTCACAGAGATTATGAGCAGGTAGCTCAAGGTCATAGCCCTGCCTAGGACTGAACTGAAACTAAAACACAGGAATTTGGATTCTCAGGCCAGAGGTCTTTTTTTTTTTTTTTTTAATTGGAGTATAATTGCTTTACAATGGTGGGCTAGCTTGTGCTTTACAACAAAATGAATCAGTTATACATATATATATGTTCCCATATCTCTTCCCTCTTGCGTCTCCCTCCCTCCCACCCTCCCTATCCCACCCCTCCAGGCGGTCACAAAGCACCGAGCTGATCTCCCTGTGCTATGCGGCTGTTTCGCACTAGCTACCTTAGGTTTGGTAGTGTATATATGTCCATGCCTCTCTCTCACTTTGTCACAGCTTACCCTTCCCCCTCCCCATATCCTCAAGTCCATTCTCTAGTAGGTCTGTGTCTTTATTCCTGTTTTACCCCTAGGTTCTTCATGACATTTTTTTTTCTTAAATTCCATATATATGTGTTAGCATACGTTATTTGTCTCTCTCTTTCTGACTTACTTCACTCTGTATGGCAGACTCTAGGTCTATCCACTTCATTACAAATAACTCAATTTTGTTTCTTTTTATGGCTGAGTAATATTCCATTGTATATATGTGCCACATCTTCTTTATCCATTCATCCGATGATGGACACTTAGGTTGTTTCCATCTCTGGGCTATTGTAAATAGAGCTGCAATGAACATTTTGGTACATGACTCTTTTTGAATTATAGTTTTCTCAGGGTATATGCCCAGTAGTGGGATTGCTGGGTCATACGGTAGTTCTATTTGTAGAGGTCTTTTCACAATAGCTGTTGGCTTGCATGCTCGCTCTCTCTCGGTTTGCAGAGACCTCTGACAACAGATGTCCAAAGGGAGCTCATGCTTAACGAAGTTGATTAATTTTTTAAAGGAGGTGACAGTCACCATAGATATAATTCACTTGCACTTCTAGCAAGCTTTTGATACAATGCACATCAAAGGCTAATCCAGAGGGTTAATGTAGAGGGGGCTGGTGGAGAAATAGTCAATTGGATAAACATTTTACAATGGGTATAGTAATGGAGGGCAAAAGGTCTATAGAAAGTGGCCTTGGCTCAGGTCAAAAAGATTAATCAATGCCAAGCTTAATCTAACTCATGCATCAGTTACCCGGGAATGTTAAAAATGCTGTTTAAAAAAAAATAAGCTTTTGTTGGGAACAATCAACAGGTCTTTTAAGAAATCTCATGTAAGGATTTTAAAAAAATCTTTTATCCTTTAAATTTTTATTAAAAATTTTTTTTTCTAAATATTGGGGGAGTGAGGCTCAAAGGAATTGATTAATGTGGAAACTTTTTATGCCAGCCCTTTCAAAGTTAGGATTCAGGAGGACTGACTATTAATGGTGACTCTCTGTGGAACTTATGCATTTCCTAGAACCTGGTTCTTCTCTTTTACAGGCCTTAAGCTCTGCACTTTTTTTTTTTTTTTTTGCGGTACGCGGGCCACTGTTGTGGCCTCTCCCGTTGTGGAGCACAGGCTCCGGACGCGCAGGCTCAGCAGCTATGGCACACGGGCCTAGCCGCTCCACGGCGTGTGGGATCTTCCCGGACCGGGGCACGAACCCGTGTCCCCTGCATCGGCAGGCGGACTCTCAACCACTGCGCCACCAGGGAAGCCCAAGATCTGCACTTTTACGTGTAGGATATGATTCAACTAATCTCTAATGTCCTTACAGCTCTACAGTTCTAGAAATCTGTAATCACATGATTCTAGGAGTAGTTAACACTTTCTTCCTGCTGAGAAAAGAGACAAGCTTCTTGGATAAATAAAATCATTTGGTGATTATCAAAAACATATTCATTTACTTTTCAGTTATAAGGACATTTCTATTCCTTTAGGACAGCTCATACTTTGGACACTGTGTGGCTGCAGCCACAGTCTCTGACTCTTCAACCCTGTTGGAGGTTCTGTCCTTCTGATTTTCCTTCTAAATGTACATCTACTTTTCATCTAAGGACATGATTTCTAGTTGAAAGAATAACGGAGAGCAGCAAAGAGATAGTTGGTGGCCCTTCAGTCATAAAGAGGCATATGTTAGCCCCTGAGGCAGATCACAATTCAAATAAAGGTAAGATTATAAGAGACTTTAGGGGTAAGCAAGCTCCCTTTTCTAACAACTTATTTTCCTGTGTGAACCAGCAAGTAATCCTGTACTTAAGTATGAAAGTCTCAAGTGATGGAGACAGAGGATGACATGGTTGGGCATCACTGATTATTGGAATCTTCTTCTGTGTCTCTCATGTAATCCCTAGTTAATATATTTCATTTAAAAAAGAAAATGTATTCATTTGAATCAGGTTCGTCTAATCCAGGATTCATCCTCTGATATTCCTATAGTTCCTTCTTTACTTTGGCTACTAGGAAACTCAAAACTGAGTTTAACTTTCCTTTGTATGCACTTCCTTAGTGAATTTAGTAGCTTATGTGAAAATTTAAAATCCACTAAGCAGTGGTTTCAATAGATTAAAAGTTTATCCTCTCCTATACAAAGTGTCAGGAGGGGGACTTCCCTGGTGGTCCAGTGGTTAAGACTATGCACTTCCAGTGCAGGGGGCAATGGGTTCTATCCCTGGTTGGGGAACTAACATTTCATGTGCCATGCTGTGGCACAAAAGTCAGAAGGTAGGCTGTCCAGGACTGGTGTACGAGGGCCATGAAGTCATCAGGAATCTGTTTCCTGCAGCTCACGCTCTGCCATGCCTGGCTTGTGACAGAGTCAGCCCACATTCTCATGGACCAAGAAGACTGCCGGAGTACTAACATCGTATCTGTAGAAATGTGAAGTGGATGTGGGGTAGGCAACCACAAGGCTGCCGTGGCCGGTATTTGGAGCTGTCTTTTAAGTCATGACACACATACACACTGGCAAGGCAAGACTTGCTTTCTTTCCTTTTTCTCGTGCTTCCCAAACACATTTAAGAATTTGAAGTGTGCTCACTTTATTTCTAAATCCAGAGGATGGGAGGGCCTAAAAACTGAAATAAATGTCACCACTGAGATATGAGATACGAACAGAAAGGTGAGAATTAGTTTTGGGAGTTACTCCTTGGCTTTCTAATTGCAGAAGTATAAAAAGGTACAGCTAGGATTACCGAAAGTGGGGATCCGACTTCTCGCTGCTCAGAAGCCAAAAAAAGAGGCAAGATTACCCTCTATAAACTGCTTCTACTATCTTCCAGAAATTTTGAGATTGATACAGCACTGTAAATAAACTATACTTCAATTAAAAAAAAGACTGCCCTAGAAAACTCCCTTGCCCCTTCCACCATGTGAGGACACAGCAGATCATAGCTGGCTGTGAACCAGGAAGTGGGCTCTCACCAGGCACCAAATCTGTCTGCATCTCGATCTTGGACTTGCAGTGGGATTTGGACTTGATGATCTTCAAAACCGTGGGGAGGACAGGCTCTTGGTGCTCCAGCCAGGTGTCAGGGCTGTGCCACTGAGGTGGGAGAGCCAAGTTCAGGACACTGGTCCACAAGAGACCTCCCAGCTCCATGCAATATCAAATGGTGAAAATCTCCCAGATATCTCCATCTTAACCCCAAGAACCAGCTCCACTCAACAACCAGCAAGCAATAGTGCAGGACACCCTATGCCAAACAACTAACAAGACAGGAACACAACCCCATCCATTAGCACAGAGGCTGCCTAAAATCATAAGGCCACAGACACCCCAAAACACACCACCAGACCTGGGTGGACCTGCCCACCAGAAAAACAAGATCCAGCCTCATCCACCAGAACACAGGCACTAGTCCCCTCCACCAGGAAGCCTACACAACCCACTGAACCAACCATAGCCACTGGGGACAGACACCAAAACAACGGAAACTATGAACCTGCAGCCTGCGAAAAGGAGACCCAAAACACAGTAAGTGAAGCAAAATGAGAAGACAGAGAAACACACAGCAGATGAAGGAGCAAGGTAAAAACCCACCAGACCAAACAAATGAAGAGGAAATAGGCAGTCAACCTGAAAAAGAATTCAGAATAAGGATAGTAAAGATGATCCAAAAAATTGGAAATAGAATGGAGAAAATACAAGAAACTTTTAACAAGGACCTAGAAGAACTAAAGAGCAAAAGAAAAACAGATCAGAACAACACAATAAATTAAATTAAAAATTCTCTAGAAGGGATCAATAGCAGAATAACTGAAGGAGAAGAATGGATAAGTGACCTGGAAGATACAACAGCAGAAATAACTACTGCAGAGCAGAATAAAGAAAAAAGAATGAAAAGAATTGAGGACAGTCTCAGAGACCTCTGGGACAACATTAAATGCACCAACATTCAAATTATAGGGCTCCCAGAAGAAGAAGAGAAAAAGAAAGGGACTGGGAAAATATTTGAAGAGATTATAGTTGAAAACTTCCCTAATATGGGAAAGGATATAGTTAATCAAGTCCAGGAAGCACAGAGAGTCCCATACAGGATAAATCCAAGAAGAAACCCACCAAGACACATATTAATCAAACTATCAAAAATTAAACACAAAGAAAATATATTAAAAGCAACAAGAGAACAAATAACATACAAGGGAATTCACATAAGGTTAACAGCTGATCTTTCAGCAGAAACTCTGCAAGCCAGAAGGGAGTGGCAGGACATATTTAAAGTGATGAAAGAGAAAAACCTACAACCAAGATTAATCTACCCAGCAAGGATCTCATTCAGATTTGATGGAGAAATTAAAAGCTTTACAGACAAGCAAAAGCTAAGAGAATTCACCACCACCAAACCAGCTTTACAACAAATGCTAAAGGAACTTCCGGAGGCAGGAAACACAAGAGAAGGAAAAGACCTACAATAATAAACCCAAAACAATTAAGAAAATGGTAATAGGAACATGCATATTGATAATTACCATAAATGTAAATGGATTAAATGCTCCAACCAAAACACACAGACTGGATGAAAAGATACAAAAACAAGACCCGTATATATGCTGTCTACAAGAGACCCATTTCAGACCTAGGTACACATACAGACAGAAAGTGAGGGGATGGAAAAAGATATTCCGTGCAAATGCAAATCAAAAGAAAGCTGGAGTAGCAATACTCATATGAGACGAAATAGACTTTAAAACAAAGACTATTACAAGAGACAAAGAGGGACACTACATAATGATCAAGGGATCAATCCAAGAAGAAGATATAACAATTGTAAATATTTATGCACCCAACAAAGGAGCACCTCAATACATAAGGCAAATACTAACAGCCATAAAAGGGGAAATCAACAGTAACACATTCATAGTAGGGGACTTTAACACCCCACTTTCACCAATGGACAGATCATCCAAAATGAAAATAAATAAGGAAACACAAGCTTTAAATTATACATTAAACAAGATGGACTTAATTGATATTTATAGGACATTCCATCCAAAAACAACAGAATTACACATTTTTCTCAAGTGCTCATGGAACATTCTCCAGGATAGATCATATCTTGGGTCACAAAACAAGGCTTGGTAAATTTAAGAAAATTGAAATCGTATCAAGTATCTTTCCGACCACAACGCTATGAGAGTAGATATCAATGACAGAAAAAAATCTGTAAGAAATACAAACACATGGAGGCTAAACTACACACTACTTAATAACCAAGAGATCACTGAATAAATCAAAGAGGAAATCAAAAAATACTTAGAAACAAATGACAATGAATACACAACGATGTAAAACCTATGGGACGCAGCAAAAGCAGCACTAAGAGGGAAGTTTATAGCTATACAACCCTACCTTAAGAAACAAGAAACATCTAAAATAAACAACCTAAACTTACACCTAAAGCAATTGGAGAAAGAAGAACAAAAAACCCCCAAAGTTAGCAGAAGGAAAGAAATCATAAAGATCAGATCAGAAATAAATGAAAAAGAAATGAAGGAAACGATAGCAAAGATCAATAAGACTAAAAGCTGGTTCTTTGACAAGATAAACAAAGCTGATAAACCATTAGCCAGACTCATCAAGAAAAAAAGGGGGAAGACTCAAATCAGTAGAATTAGAAATGAAAAAGGAGAAGTAACAACTGACACTGCAGAAGTACAAAGGATCATGAGAGATTACTACAAGCAACTATATGCCAATAAAATGGACAACCTGGAAGAAATGGACAAATTCTTAGAAATGCACAACCTTCTGAGACTGAACCAGGAAGAAATAGAAAATATGAACAGACCAATCACAAGCACTGAAATTGAAACTGTGATTAAAAATCTTCCAACAAACAAAAGCCCAGAACCAGATGGCTTCACAGGTGAATTCTATCAAACATTTAGAGAATAGCTTACCTTCTTCTAACCTATCCTTCTCAAGCTCTTCCAAAATATAGCAGAGGGAGGAACACTCCCAAACTCATTCTACAAGGCCACCATCATCCTGTTACCAAAACCAGACAAAGATGCTACAAAAAAAGAAAACTACAGGCCAATATTACTGATGAACATAGATGCAAAAATCCTCAACAAAATATTAGCAAACAGAATCCAATAGCACATTAAAAGGATCATACACCGTGATCAAGTGAGTTTATCCCAGGAATGCAAGGATTCTTCAATATAAGTAAATCAATCAATGTGATAAACCATGTTAACAAATTGAAGGAGAAAAACCATATGATCATCTCAATAGATGCAGAGAAAGCTTTTGACAAAATTCAACACCCATTTATGATAAAAACCCTCCAGAAAGTAGACATAGAGGGAACTTTCCTCAACATAATAAAGGCCATATATGTCAAACCCACAGCCAACATCGTCCTCAATGGTGAAAAACTGAAACTATTTCCACTAAGATCAGGAACAAGACAAGGTTGCCCACTCTCACCACTCTTATTCAACATAGTTTTGGAAGTTTTAGTCAGAGCAATCAGAGAAGAAAAGGAAATAAAGGAATCCAAATCGGAAAAGAAGAAGTAGAGCTGTCACTGTTTGCACATGACATGATACTATACATAGAGAATCCTAAAGATGCTACCAGAAAACTACTAGAGCTAATCAATGAATTTGGTAAAGTAGTAGGATACAAAATTAATGCACAGAAATCTCTTGCATTCCTATACACTAATGATGAAAAATCTGAAAGTGAAATTAAGAAAACACTCCCATTTACCACTGCAACAAAAAGAATAAAATATCTAGGAATAAACCTACCTAAGGAGACAAAAGACCTGTATGCAGAAAACTATAAGACACTGATGAAAGAAATTAAAGATGATACAAATAGATGGAGAGATATATCATATTCTTGGATTGGAAGAATCAACATTGTGAAAATGACTCTACTACCCAAAGCAATCTACAGATTCAACACAATCCCTATGAAACTACCACTGGCATTTTTCACAGAACTAGAACAAAAACATTCACAATTTGTATGGAAACACAAAAGACCCCCAACAGCCAAAGCAATCTTGAGAAAGAAAAACGGAGCTGGAGGAATCCAGCACCCTAACTTCAGACTATACTACAAAGCTACAGTAAACAAGACAATATGGTACTGGCACAAAAACAGAAACATAGATCAATGGAACAAAATAGAAAGCCCAGAGATAAACCCATGCTACTATGGTCAACTAATGTATGATAAAGGAGGCAAAGATATACAATGGAGTAAAGACAGTCTCTTCAATAAGTGGTGCTGGGAAAACTGGACAGCTACATGCAAAAGAATGAAATTAGAACACTCCCTAACACCATACACAAAAATAAACTCAAAATGGACTAAAGACCTAAATGTAAGGCCAGACACCATCAAACTCTTAGAGGAAAACATAGGCAGAACACTCTACGACATAAATCACAGCAAGATCCTTTTTGACCCACCTCCTAGAAAAATGGAAATAAAAACAAAAATAAACAAATGGGACCTAATAAAACTTAAAAGCTTTTGCACGACAAAGGAAACCATAAACAAGAAGAAAAGACAACCCTCAGAATGGGAGAAACCATTTGCAAATGAAGCAAATGACAAAGGGTTAATATGCAAAACATACAAGCAACTCATGCAGCTGAATATCAAAAAAACAAACAACCCAATCCAAAAATGGGAAGAAGACTTAAACAGACATTTCTCCTAAGAAGATATACAGATTGCCAACAAACACATGAAAGAATGCTCAACATCATTAATCGTTAGAGAAATGCAAATCAAAACTACAATGAGATATCATCTCACACCAGTCAGAATGGCCATCATCAAAAAAATCTTCAAACAGTAAATGCTGGAGAGGGTGTGGAGAAAAGGGAACCCTTTGCACTGTTGGTGGGAATGTAAACTGATACAGCCACTATGGAGAACAGTATGGAGGTTCCTTAAAAAACTAAAAATAGAACTACCATATGACCCAGCAATTTCACTATTGGGCATATACCCTGAGAAAACCATAATTCAGAAATAGTCATGTACCAAAATGTTCATTGCAGCTCTATTTATAGTAGCCAGAACATAGAAGCAAACTAAATGTCCATCAAAAGATGAATGGATGAAGAAGATGTGGCACATATGTACAATGGAATATTACTGAGCCATAAAAAGGAACGAAACTGAGTTATTTGTAGTGAGGTGGATGGACGTAGAGATTGTCATACAGAGTGAAGGAAGTCAGAAAGAGAAAAACAAATACCGTATGCTAACACGTATATATAGAATCTAAAAAAAAAAAGGTCAGAATGACCTAGGGGCAAGATGGGAAAAGATGCAGACCTACTAGAGAATGGACTTGAGCATATGGGGAGTGGGAAGGGTTAGCTGGGACAAAGTGAGAGAGTGGCATGGACATATATACACTACCAAATGTAAAATAGATAGCTAGTGGGAAGCAGCCGCATAGCACAGGGAGATCAGCTCGGTGCTTTGTGACCATGTACAGGGGTGGGATAGGGAGGGTCGGAGGGAGGGTGATGCAAGAGGGAAGAGATATGGGGACATATGTATGTGTATAACTGATTCACTTTGTTATAGAGCAGAAACTGACACACGATTGTTAAGCAATTATATTCTAATAAAGATGTTAAAAAAAAAAGGTACGGCTAGTACCATTAATGGGCCTTTTGATTCCTTCTTATCCTCCATTGCAGGCAGTTGTTTTTTTCCCATCCTATCTCTTGCTGCACCTACCTAATATGATTTTGGTGAAGAATACAGCTGTTGTATGTAATTAATTATAGAAATATTCAAGTCAGCCATGTTCTTTTTAATATGATGAAAATGAGGCCCAGAGAGTTGAAGTGATATGCCAAAGGTCACAAAATAATTTAAAGGCAGGTATCATCCTACACCATCCATTCCACTCAAGCATAGGGGTGTAGACTTAAGACAGTGCTTTGACCCTGAAGTCATATTTCTGAGATCAAATCCTTCTCTTCCACTTACTTGCTAAGTGCTTTTGGGCAATCCGCTTAAGTTCTTTGTACCTCAGTTTTCTCCTGTGTAACATAAGGATACTAATAGTACCATTCTCCAAGGGTTTTTGGTGAAAATTAGATGAGATCATTTATGAAAGCATTTAACACAGTGTTTGGTTTACTGTTAGTGCTTAATCGGTATTAGCTAAGGTTTAAGAAATGGCAGAGACTAGTAAACAATCTGCCAATGGATAAATGAATACAATATGTGAAATGGATTTTGCCCTGAGTTTAGAGAAGGCAGCAGTCCTTGTGAGCCCAAACGATGTGGGAAGCATTCTCAGAGAGTTCTGCATTTCTCCGGCTGAGCTTGCTTGCTTAGTAACATTTTTTTTAAAAAACTGCTGTCCAAGCTGTTAGCTGGAATTGAAAGATACAGTGATGGTTAGAGAGCCTATTTAGTAAGAGCAGAAAAATGCACTGAGAGTGAATCATTTGTCTGGACACAGAAGGCTGAGTCAGGGAGAATGGACTGTCATGTAGGCAAATTGGGCTAAAGCCAAGAACGCGGGACAGTGATTGCTCTGAGGGACAATATTAAGCCAGGCAATAAGTCTCTTTCCATGCCCCCAACCCACTCTCCAGTTCAGGGTTTTTCAAGGGGTCTCTCAGTTAGTATTCCAGGGAGGAGAGCACAGACTGGTTAAAAATAATAAATAAATAAGGAAGATGCCAGCTTATCCTCCACTGAATTACTAATGGCATTCTTAGTTTCCTATCCAACGAGGCTCATATGGTAGGAAAAAAAAAATTGATTCAACATGAGAAACAATATGCTAAAACTTATGACAAAGAATCCTCTCCTAGGAAGTCGTGAGTTCTCCGAAGTTAGAGGGGTTCAAGTACACACAAGATGAACTGTGGTGGGAATTTGTTCATTAAGGAGATCCCTATTTGGATGACCTTCAACCCAACCATTCCGTAACTTTACATTGTGGGTTGAATTAAGAGCCATGAATCAAACATGAGCTTTCCTGGTTGAAAAAGGTAATGATTGTGACTGAAGCCAAGGTAAAAATAGTAATAATAATTAATAAATAAACAGTTTCTAAGAACCTACTGTGTAGTGGACAATGTCCTAGCTATTGTGGAGGATGGAGAGTTGTGTTAAGCATAGTCATTGTCTTCCAAGCTCACAGTAAGGGTAGGGAGGGGAGAGTATTTTTACATCATTAGAATATTCATTCTTTTTTTTCCATCTGAAGGCAAATGTCATTTACTGCAACTATATTCCAAGCTCTCTTCTAGTCTGTGGAGATCAAACAGTGAGTAAACTCAGGCACTGGTCTGAAAGAGTGGGGACAGCAACAACAGGTTTGGGAGATCAAGAACTATTTCTTGGAGGATAAATATTCAGTTAAGGAGAGTAGGAGTAGAAGAGAACCTTCTCACATTCAACCCACATTTCGGTCCAAAAGGGAGGGAGAGGGTGTCTAGTGCCTTTAAGAATCTGAAGGACGTTCAATATCTGGGGAAGTGAGGGAAGACAAGGGATACGGATAGAGAGGTACTCGGGGTGAATCAGGGTGCTTTCATAAAACCATATTAAAGGGTTTGGGCTTCATCTTGAGATTAAGGGGGAGCTACTGATGAGTTTTCAGCAGAGGAGGGACATCACCAGATTGATGCTTTGTAAAGATCATTCTGGCTGCTGTGTGGGAGTGGAATGAAGAAGAAAGATTTGTTAGCAAGCTGTTGAAATGTTTTTGGAGGTAAGATACTGTAGCTTTGAGGCTAAGACAAGGTTGTAGCATCTGTTGATTGCTTTTAAATACCAGTTTTTCTCATACTAGACGTGTGGTTTTGGACAAGCTACTTCATCCAGAAAATAAAGATAATAAAACTACCTGCATTATGAGATTATTCTCAAATCCAATGAGACAGGCATGTTATGTGTTGAGTGCAGTGCTTGGAACTTAGTAAGTATTCAATAAATATGATTTATTATTACTATTATTATTAACTGTGGATGATGGTGAACTGGGTATTGATTGCTAAACTGAGAAATATGTACATCATTATGGAGATACTTCAGAAGATGGGGATTAGTTAGATGTTGTAGAGCCAGGAAAAGACATGTTTAGTTACAGAGTTGATAACTAGCCAGATACAAGGAGGCATACACCCACACATATGCAATCTCTCTCTCTCTCTCTCTCTCTCTCTCACACACACACACACACACACACACACACACACACACAGGTTCTCATGGGCTAGAATATTCAAAGAATGCTTCATAGATCAACTTTGATGATCAGATATACTTTGAAGAACAAATAAAGATTGAGAGGAGAAAGGAGGGCATTGAAGGCAGTAGAAAAATCAGGGGAAGTATGCACCAAAATACAGAGGCTGGCATACATGTCAGGAATCCCTTCATTCATTCAACACACATTTACTGAGTATATTCTCTGAGCCAGGCATTTTCCTAAGTATTGGGGATAAAACAAAGAACAAAACAGAGGGAATTCTCTGGCAGTCCAGTGGTTAGGACTTGGCGCTTTCACTACCTTGGCCTGGGTTCAGTCCCTGGTTGGGGAATGAACGGCACAGCCAAAAAAACAAAAACAAAAACAGAAAGACAGAGAGGTCCCCTGGTCTTCATTACATTATTTTGGAGAGCCAGAGTTAGTTTTAACTCAATTAATAGCCTTAGGAAGCCTGCTTTATTATGTAATAGATGCTATTGGTGTCAAACCTGGATCCCTGTTACCTGACAGATATTCCCTAGATGCTGTAAGTATTGGCTGCCAACAAATCACTGATTTACTTCCCTCAGTCAGTAGGAGTCAGTTTGTCTGAAGAAACCTAGGGAGTTATACCTGTCCCAGGAATAGCCTGAAGACAAGGACTGATTGACAGATATGGGATTAAAAGGCCAGGACTCTTGCCACAAGGTGAAACTATCTCTGTGATGCAGTTTATACTCTGGAGATGCTCTGGGATCAGGCTGAAGTTAGACTTCAGCTAAAACCACTGCTTAGCTGTATCCCAAGCCCTCACCTGTTTACCCCACTCCCTTACAGGTTTTTCCTATGAGATCTCCTTCAATAAGTCACTTTTTCATCCATACCCAACTCAGGCTCTGCTTCTACAAAACTCAAAATAAGATATAACTGACTACTTTTTACTCTTTCCTTTCTCAAATCCAGTTCTTTCCCCCAGCCTAAAAGTTACTTTGTGTGTTCTGATTAGAATAACAGACTATTTACCTGGGACACAGTTACTTAAATGCTTACATCGTAGCATCCTCATCATACAGACACAACAATTATTTGATCTGTTTGCATTCATCTTAAAAAAGTGAATGCTGATTTTATTATATAAATATAAAATATATATATAAATTTATATATATAAATTTTAAAGGATACATATGTGTATATCTTTAATTTCTTTTCTGACCTTAATGATTTGCAAGGCTCTTATGGCTACACATTCCAACAAGTGGAGTATCATATGAATTTACCATCAGCAACTCTCTCTCCTCCTGTGCATTACTGGGCATACAGTTTCCACCCCTAACACACATTTGAAAAAACTCGTATTACTTAGAGATTAGAAGTCTTGTGACATAAGAGTCATTGAATCAGGATTAAACTCAGCGTTTCCTGATTCTTAGCCCCATACAGTTTCCATTCCTTCAGTCTAGAGAAAGATGCCAAGTATCCATGCATGGCATCTGTTTGTTTGTTTTCATTTTATGCTATCATGAATATCCAATGAGAAGGAATTTTGATCCCTACTTGGCTATGACAATAAATCAGATATGTTGGGTCTGTCCACCCCAGCATCATGGAAAGACACAAGTGGCAGGACACCTTCAAAAGATTGCTTTCTATGGGTAGTTATCACACTGCAAATGGTCCCTGGAAGTAGGAAAAAATTCCAATGAAAATGCTGTGATCAAACCTTTGTGTGATAGAAACTCCAATAAGACTCAGTGGTATTTGGTCACTGTTAGGTCCACACATTTCTCTGTGTACAGAGTTGGGGTTGTTGTCATTTGTTACATTTCTCAGGTTGCTGCAGTTTCCACTGTACTCAATTAAAATGCTCCCGGTATTGTTCTTCTGTAACATGGTTATTACAAATACATTGACACACAGATTTACCCATGAAGATGTGAAAGGTCAGCAGAATGAGGAGTGGAGGAGATGTTCCCAGGAGTACAGATGGAGAGCCTCATAATCTAGATACACACTAATTCTATTCTAGATCCCTAGTCAGAATTGACTGAACGTCTTATGTATACAGCAGAATGTATAGGGCTATGACAGTTCCAGAAAAAGTATAGGACATTTAATCTTTCAAATCCATTGTGTGGCACAGAACTGGGCACAAAGAACCCAATAAATGTTTATGCACTAAATGTTTGAATTTTACATTCTATTTGAAGACTAAACCCTATTTCAAACACTGTGGAAGATACCATCATCTAAAAATAAATCTTTTCAAATGATATACAATTGCAGGGATGGAAAATGTTCTTTTAAAGACAAAGTTTGCCTGAAGGATAAGAAACTTCAGGCTGACATGGGCTTAATTTTATGCTGTGCAACTAATTAGGTGTGTTGAACTGACAAGTACTTAACTTCTCTGGTTTCTAGTTATCCTGCAAACAAAATAACGGGTCACTCCAGGTGACAGAGGACTCCTTAATAGCGCCTTGAAATTTTAACATATTCTGAATTGAACTAAAGTTCTTACGCTGTGTAAAAGTTTCTCTGGCCCTAAAAAGAATTCCTATGGGGTTTGAGTTCCACCGAAACATCTTCTAAAGGAAGTGTGCATTTCCCCTACATATAGAATTTGGTGATGGGCAGGTTGCCTGAAAAGATATTTCACTGCAATTAGTTTTCTTTACTCCCTGACAGAAGGTTTCAGAGCCCAGAGGCAACTTCCACCAGGATAAAAATACTCTGCACTGTCAGTAGAAGGTATACTTATATAACATACACTGATTTCTTTCCCCCATTTTGCAAGAACTCAGAGGAATGGTGGGGTTTGCTGACATCCCCAAGCAGGTCACCACACAATAATGCTTTACTCCCTTGTCTGATAGAGCCAGAACGTTGCTGGTTTCAACTATTCTCTGGATAAGTTTCTGAAGAGAACACTAGGTCAAGGGTAAAGATTTTTCTCAATTTTATTTATGAATAGTATTCCTTTTAAAATAGAAAAATAATGAAATGTTTTATTGAAACAGTTGTTGTCAACCAGGAATGATTTTGCTTTCCCCCCTTCCCCTGTCAGGGGACATTTGGCAAAGTCTAGAGACATTTTTTGGTCGTCACAGCTGGGGAAATTCTACTTGAATCTCAGAGGTAGGAAGTCAGGGATGCTGCTAAACATTCTACAGTGCACAAGACACCCCCTCCCAAGGAATTATCAGGCCCCAAATTTACCTTGCATTACAATTTATATATATATATTTTTTCTTTTTTCTATGATTCTTTTCTTGTTTCCCCTCATAAGCAAATATAGATCCTTCCTCCACTTATGATGGGGCTATGTCCAAAAAAACCCACTGTTAAGTTGAAAATACCCTAAATCAAAAATGCATTTAATACACCTAAACTACCGTAGTTTAATCTACTTTAAACTAGAGTAGAACTCTAGTTTGCTACAGTGTGTGTAGAACAGTTACATTAGCCTACAAAATCACCTAACACAAAGCCTAGTTTATTATTACTTATTATTTATTGTTGACTATCTCATGTAATTTATCGAATACTGTACTTATAGTGAAAAACAGATTGGTTGTATGGGTACAGAATAGTGTTAAGTGTATCAGTTGTTTCCCCTCATGATCACATGGCTGATTGGGAGCTCTGGCTGCCCAGCATCAGGAGAGTATCATACCATATATTGCTAGCCTGGGGATAAATCAAAATTCAAAATTCAAAGTACAGTTTCTACCGAATGCCTATCTCTTTCACATCATCATAAAGTCAAAAAATTATAAGTTAAAGCATTGTTAGTCAGGGACCATCTGTACGAATTATATAGTTATAATCATAGGTTACATATAATTTAGCATTCTCTTCTTTTTATTAATATCACATTATAAACATTTTCTCAGTTATGTTTATGTTTTCCTAATTGCCATTTTAATGGCTATGTAAGAATCCATTGTGTTGATGTTCTACAGTACACAATCCCATTCTCCTATTATTGATCATATAAGCTGTTTTCAAGATATTTTCTTATAAATGACTTCTGATAAATTTTCAGGGATGTACACTACCACACTACCATCAACAATATGCGTTTTTTAAAGGCTTTGGTCTTCCAAAGATTTTTCACAGTTAATATTAAAAGCTGGGATATCTTTCAAGTGATTTTTTACCAAGGTCTCCTAAAAATATTTTACAACATATAAGTGTATCAAATTAACATGTATACCTTAAGCTTACATAGTGTTATATGTTAAGCATATCTCAATAAATATAAATTTAAAAATTAAAATCATTACGTATCCTGTGTAAAAATAAAAGTACATGGCCATGACATGACTCAGATTTGTTATTAAACTCTTGTGTTTCTCATTAAAAATACAATTTGGATAGGAGGAACCAAGACGGCAGAGTAGAAGGACGTGCTCTCACTCCCTCTTGCGAGAGCACCAGAATCACAACTAGCTGCTGGACAATCATCGACAGGAAGACACTGGAACTCACCAAAAAAGATACCCCACATCCAAAGACAAAGGAGAAGCCACAGTGAGATGGTAGGAGGGGCGCAATCACAGTAAAATCAAATCCCATAATTGGTGGGTGGGTGATTCACAGACTGGAGAACACTTATACCACAGAAGTCCACCCACTGGAGTGAAGGTTCTGAGCCCCACATCAGGCTTCCCAACCTGGGGGTCCGGCAATGGGAGGAGGAATTCCTAGAGAATCAGACTATGAAGCCTAGTGGAATTGACTGCAGGACTTCGACAGGACTGGGAGAAACAGAGACTCCACTCTTGGAGGACACACACAAAGTAGTGTGCGTGTCAGGACCCAGGGGAAGGAGCAGTGACACCAGGGCAAACTGAACCAGAACTACCTGCTAGTGTTGGACGGTCATCTGCAGAGGCACGGGGGCGGGGTGGGGGCTGTGGCTCACCGTGGGGACAAGGACACTGGCAGCAGAAGTTCTGGGAAGTCCTCCTTGGTGTGAGCGCTCCCAGAGTCTGTCATTAGACCCACCAAAGAGACCAGGTAGGCTCCAGTGTTGGGTTGCCTCAGGCAAAACAACCAACAGGGAGGGAACCCAGCCCCACCCATCAAGAGTCAAGGGGATTAAAGTTTTACTGAGCTCTGCCCACCAGAGCAACAGTCAGCTCTACCAACCACCAGTCCCTCCCATCAAGCCTCTTAGATAGCCTCATCCACCAGAGGGCAGACAGCAGAAACAACAAGAACTACAATCCTGCAGCCTGTGGAACAAAAACCACATTCACAGAAAGATAGACAACATGAAAAGGCAGAGGGCTATGTACCAGATGAAGGAACAAGATAAAACCCCAGAAAAACAACTAAATGAAGTGGAGATAGGCAACCTTCCAGAAAAAGAATTCAGAAGAATGATAGTGAAGATGATCCAGGACCTCAGGAAAAGAATGGAGGCAAAGATCGAGAAGGTGCAAGAAATGTTTAACAAAGACCTAGAAGAATTAAAAACAAAAAACAGAGGTGAACAATGCAATAACTGAAATGAAAACTACACTAGAAGGAGTCAATAGCAGAATAACTGAGGCAGAAGAACGGATAAGTGACCTGGAAGACAGAATGGTGGAATTCACTGCTGCAGAACAGACTAAAGAAAAAAGAATGAAAAGAAATGAAGACAGCCTAAGAGATCTCTGGGACAACATGAAACACAACGACATTTGCATTATAGGGGTCCCAGAAGGAGAAGGGACAGAGAAAGTACCTGAGAAAATATTTGAAGAGATTATAGTCGAAAACTTCCCTAACGTGGGAAAGGAAATAGACACCCAAGTCGAGGAAGCACAGCCAGTCCCATACAGGATAAACCCAAGGAGAAACACGCAAAGACACATAGTAACCAAATTGGCAAAAATTAAAGACAAAGAAAAATTATTGAAAGCAGCAAGGGAAAAAAGACAAATAACATACACGGGAACTCCCATAACGTTAACAGCTGATTTCTCAGCAGAAATTCTACAAGCCAGAAGGGAGTGGCATGATGGGAAGAACCTACAACCAAGATTACTCTACCTGGCAAGGATCTCATTCAGATTCGATGGAGAAATCAAAAGCTTTACAGACAAGCAAAAGCTAAGAGAATTCAGCACCACCAAACCAGCTCTACAACTAATGCTAAAGGAACATCTCTAGTGGAAAACACAAGAGAAGAAAAGGACCTACAAAAACAAACGCAAAACAATTAAGAAAATGGTCATAGGAACATACATATCGATAATTACCTTAAACGTGAACGGATTAAATGCTCCAACCAAAACACACAGGCTTGCTGAATGGATACAAAAACAAGACCCATCTATATGCTGTCTGTAAGAGACCCACTTCAGACCTAGGGACACAACCAGACTGAAAGTGAGGGGATAGAAAAAGATATTCCATGCAAATGGAAATCAAAAGAAAGCTGGAGTAGCTATACTCATATCAGATAAAATAGACTTTAAAATAAAGACTGTTACAGAAGACAAGGAGGGACAATACATAATGATCAAGGGATCAATCCAAGAAGAAGTTATAACAATTATAAATATATATGCAACCAACATAGGAGCACCTCAGTACATAAGGCAACTCATAACAGCTATAAAAGAGGAAATTGACAATAACACAATAATAGTGGGGGACTTTAACACCTCACTTACGCCAATGGACAGATCATCCAAAATGAAAATAAATAAGGAAACAGAAGCTTTACATGACACAATAGACCAGATAGATTTAATTGATATTTATAGGACATTCCATCTGAAAACAGCAGATTACACTTCTCAAGTGCGCATGGAACATTCTCCAGGATAGATCACATCTTGGGTCACATATCAAGCCTGAGTAAATTTAAGAAAATTGAAATCATATCAAGCATCTTTTCTGACCACAACGCTATGAGATTAGAAATGAATTACTGAGAAAAAAACGTAAAAGACACAAACATATGGAGGCTAAACAATATGTTACTAAATAACCAAGAGATCACTGAAGAAATCAAAGAGGAAATCAAAAAATACCTAGAGACAAATGACAATGAAAACACGATGAGCCAAAATCTATGGGATGCAGCAAAAGCAGTTCTAAGAGGGAAGGTTATAGCTATACAAGCCTACCTCAAGAAACAAGAAAAATCTCAAATAAACAATCTAACCTTACACCTAAGGGAACTAGAGAAAGAAGAACAAACAAAACCCAAAGTTAGCAGGAGGAAAGAAATCATAAAGATCGGAGCAGAAATAAATGAAATAGAAACAAAGAAAACAACAGCAAAGATCAATAAAACTAAAATCTGGTTCTTTGAGAAGAGAAACAAAATTGATAAACCATTAGCCAGACTCATCAAGAAAAAGAGGGAGAGGACTCAAATCAATAAAATTAGAAATGAGAAAGGAGAAGTTACAACAGACACCACAGAAATACAAAGCATCCTAAGAGACTACTACAAGCAACTCTATGCCAATAAAATGGACAACTTGGAAGAAATGAACAAATTCTTAGAAAGGTATAACCTTCCAAGACTGAACCAGGAAGAAAGAGAAAATATGAACACACCAATCACAAGTAATGAAATTGAAACTGTGATTAAAAATTTTCCAGCAAACGAAAGACCAGGACCAGATGGCTTCACAGGTGAATTCTATCAAACATTTAGAGAAGAGATAACGCCCATCCTTCTCAAACTCTTCCAAAAAATTGCAGAGGAAGGAACACTCACAAACTCATTCCATGAGGCCACCATTACGCTGATACCAAAACCAGACAAAGATACTACAAAAAAAGAAAATGACACACCAATATCACTGATGAATATAGATGCAAAACATCCTCAACAAAATACTAGCAAACAGAATCCAACAACACATTAAAAGGAACATACACCACGATCAAGTGGGATTTATCCCAGGAATGCAAGGATTCTTCAATATACTTCAATATTCTTCAATATATATTCTTCAATGATACGTATCATTGTGATATACCATATTAACAAACTGAAGAATAAAAACCATATGTTCATCTCAATAGATGCAGAAAAAGCTTTTGACAAAATTCAACCCCTATTTATGATAAAAACTCTCCAGAAAGTGGGCATAGAGGGAACCTACCTCAACATAATAAAGGCCATATATGACAAACCCACAGCAAACATCATTCTCAATGGTGAAAATCTGAAAGCATTTCCTCGAAGATCAGGAATGAGACAAGGATGTCTACTCTCATGACTATTACTCAACATAGTTTTGGAAGTCCTAGCCATGGCAATCAGAGAAGAAAAAGAAATAAAAGGAATACAAATTGGAAAAGAAGAAGTAAAACTGTCACTGTTTGCAGATGCCATGATCCTATACATAGAGAATCCTAAAGATGCCACCAGAAAACTACTAGAGCTAATCAATACATTTGGTAAATATGCAGGATACAAAATTAATGGACAGAAATCTCTTTCATTCCTATACACTAATGATGAAAAGCTGAAAGAGAAATTATGGAAACACTCCCATTTACCATTGCACAAAAAGAATAAAATACCTAGGAATAAACCTACCTAGGGAGAGAAAAGACCTGTATGCAGAGAACTATAAGACACTGATGAATGAAATTAAAGATGATACCAACAGATGGAGAGATATACCATGGCATTTTTTACAGAACTAGAACAAATCATCTTAAAATTTGCATGGAGACACAAAAGACCCTGAATAGCCAAAGCAGTCTTGACGGAAAAAAAATGGAGTTGGAGGAATCAGATGCCCTGACTTCAGACTATACTACAAAGCTACAGTAATCAAGATAATATGGTACTGGCACAAAAACAGAAGCATAGATCAATGGAATACGATAGAAAGCCCAGAGATAAACCCACGCACCTATGGTCAACTAATCTATGACAAAGGAGTCAAGGATATACAATAGAGAAAAGAC
This sequence comes from Delphinapterus leucas, assembly GCF_059928025.1. NCBI lineage: Eukaryota > Metazoa > Chordata > Mammalia > Artiodactyla > Monodontidae > Delphinapterus > Delphinapterus leucas. Next base: position 109,160,629 of record NC_143134.1, on the reverse strand, counting down.
AGTCTCTTCAATAAGTGGTGCTGGGAAAACTGGACAGCTCCATGTAAAAGAATGAAATTGGAACACTCCCTAACACCATACACAAAAATAAACTCAAAATGGATTTGAGACTTAAATGTAAGACCAGACACTACAAAACTATAAAACTCTTAGAGGAAACATAGGAAGAACACTCTTTGACATAAATCACAGCAAGATCTTTTTTGACCCACCTCCTAGAGTAATGGAAATAAAAACAAAAATAAACAAATGGGACCTAATGAAACTTCAAAGTTTTTGCACAGCAAAGGAAACCATAAACAAGACCAAAAGACAACCCTCAGAATGGGAGAAAATATTTGCAAATGAATCAACAGACAAAGGATTAATCTCCAAAATATATAAACAGCTCATGCAGCTCAATATTAAAGAAACAAACAAACCAATCCAAAAATGGGCAGAAGACCTAAATAGACATTTCTTCAAAGAAGACATACAGATGGCCAAGAAGCACATGAAAAGCTGCTCAACATCACTAATTATTAGAGAAATGCAAATCAAAACTATAATGAGGTATCACCTCACACCAGTTAGAACGGGCATCATCAGAAAATGTACAAACAACAAATGCTGCAGAGGGTGTGGAGAAAAGGGAACCTTCTTGCACTGTTGGTGGGAATGTAAATTGATACAGCCACTCTGGAGAACAGTATGGAGGTTCCTTAAAAAACTAAAAATAGAATTACCATATGATCCAGCAATCCCACTACTGGCCATATACCCAGAGAAAACCATAATTCAAAAAGACACATTCATCCCAATGTTCATTGCAGCACTATTTACAATAGCCAGGTCATGGAAGCAACCTAAATGCCCATCGGCAGATGAATTGATAAAGAAATTGTGGTATATATATACAATGGAATATTACTCAGCCATAAAAGGAACGAAATTGAGTCATTTGTTGAGACGTGGATGGATCTAGAGACTGTCATACAGAGTGAAGTAAGTCAGAAAGAGAAAAACAAATACCGTATATTAACACATGTATGTGGAACCTAGAAAAATGGTACAGATGAACTGATTTGCAGGGCAGAAGTTGAGACACAGATGTAGAGAACAAACATACGGACACCAAGGGGGGAAAACTGTGGTGGGGTGGGGATGGTGGTGTGCTGAATTGGGCGATTGGGATTGACATGTGTACACTGATGTGTATAAAATTGATGACTAATAAGAACCTGCAGTATAAAAAAAGAAACAGACAAAAATAACTAATACTAAACTTTCTTTGGGTTATTTGTATGGAAATATGTTAATATAAATGTTTCAGACATTACATGAAATTTCTAAAAATCTTATGTGTTCTTGTATAATAAGTCATAATTCTCGTTATTAATTTAAAATGTATATCTCAGAAATAACTAAATTTCCTTGTCAATTGCATTATTATGAACTTTCATCAAATCTTTAACCGTGGTCATTTCTAAGTCTTTGGTCATTTACAGACAGTTCTGGGTGTACTCTGATGCTTTTGCAAAAATGTTCCTATAAAAGGGTTTCATCTCCAAGGAATTCATGGCAAAGACTCTGACACGTACAGGTTTCTGGTAACTGACCCTACTGCTGAACTGAACGAATAAGCATTTTCAGAACTCTAATGGAAAACTGATGAATTCATAACAGTGCTAACAAAAGAGCAAGATGAAAAAAAATAATTACATGGGACTGAGTGAACTGATGAGGATGTTTATAATTTTTGTGACTTTCTGTTTGAATAAAAAAAAAAATCCCACAAGGACTCAGAGGCAAAAAATATACAAATCAATTTTCACTACAAATAAAGGAGCTGTTACAGTGGAGGATTATTGGACTGAATGTCAATATTATGACATAGTATGAGTATGTTTCGTGTTTGGTAATTGCAATCATTGTTGCTTTTGTTGTGGTCATCCATTTACAATGCTTGGTGTCAGTTTATTTATCTCTTGTAAAAATAAAATACGGTGTGTGTGTGTGAAAAAAAAAATTTTGGAAGAACAAAGCCAACGAGAACAGATCATTTACTTTTTCTAATCTCTAGAAATATGTTTATTCCCAGACAAAAAAAAGGGAATAACTCCAAGCCCTTGTTCCCACCACTATAATTTTCCAAAGAAACATATACATTAATACAAAGTTCAGTGAAGAATCAGGACTGAGCACAATAATGAATGATACATTTCAAATATCCCCATAGGTTTGCTAAGAGTCCCTATGGAAGAGAAAAAAAAAATGGGAAAAGGAAACCACCCTGCTGCTTACATTGGAAATAAATAATGGAGTAGATTATGGTCAGATATCAATTGTTCTCAATAATGGCCCTCTTTTTTCCTTCCTTCCTTCCTTCTTTCCTTCCTTTGCAACAAATACCTTTTGATAGTCTAACATTGTATTGTCCTAAGTCTTCCTACCCATTCTGACCTTCACTGTCTTAGCTTAGAATGAGTGAATTGTCCCTTTCCTCTCCAACTACACTTTCCCCCTTGATTAATGGAAGAGCCAAATAAGCAGTCATTTGAGAAATGGTGGCGCAGACAAAGTTAAGATGGTTGGGGAAGCAATGAAAAGATAAATAATCAACTAACTAGAAAGGTTGTGGAGGGTGGCCCAGAGAAAGTGGAAATCAGATTGGTTCCTGCGTGTTAAGTAGGAGTTGATCCTATGAGAAGCATATGAGAGATGCGATCCAAAGTGTAGGGGAAGTTCACAGAAGACTGAATAGGCGTATACAAATCCAGTTTATCCTGCAATATTTAGCACAGAGTGCTCCCTTTACAGAGCCTTTTCTGATCCTCCAAGTAGGAAGTGATCTCTGCCTCCTCTTAACACAAAAAGACCCCTAAGAATATCCCTCCTATGGGATGCTTCACTTTCTACATTTTTATTTTATTCCGAATGACAGTATCTTTGATGGCATGAGGCATATCTCATTCATTTTTCTGTTCCACATGACAGGTGATACAATGTATTAAAGAGAGTAACTGCCCATTCAATAGTTTTACTGAAATGACAAAAAAATGAATTTTTACCAAAGAGTATAATTAAACAGAGGCCAGGGATGCTGACCTTTCCATCATGCGGACTGTATTTGCAGATACATGATTTGGTTTGATGGTTACTGAGAGCAAAGCATTCTGATTCCTGTAGCTTTCAATGTTATGTACAAAGTTAAAATCTGTACTTAGAAAAAATAGAAAGAGTTCAATAAAAAGGTCAATGAAGAGGAGGAACATGGAAGGATATGGGTTGCATGATCTACTGCTGCATAACAAGTTACCCCAAAACATAGTGGTTTAAAATGATCAACAGTATCTCAGTTTTTGTGAGTCAGGAATCTAAGTGGGTTTAGCCAGGTCCTCTGGCACAAGGTTTCTCATAGGGCTGTCATCAAAATGAAAAAAAAAAAAGGCTTCAGTTATCTCAAGATTCAAATGGAGAAGGCTCTTCCTCTAGGCTCACTCATACGGCTGTTGGAAGGTCTCAGGTCTCCAGCTGTGAACAAGGCTGGAGACCTCAGTTCCTTGCCACGTGGGCCTCTTCATAGGTGGAGGGATGTCTCCATGGGAGAGAGTAAGTAGGAGAACAAGCAAGGTGGAAGTCATGTTCTTTCATAACCACATCCTGAGAAGTGAGATTCCATAACTTTTACCATAATCTTTTGTTAGAAGTGAGTCATTAGGCTTACAATCAAGGGGAGAAAATTACACAAGGGTATGAATACCGGAAGGGAGGATCATTCTGAGCTCATTTAGAGGATGCCTATCAGATGGGTCAACAAAGGAAAATGAAAAAGCCCATTATGAGACAGGTTTAAAAAGTTAAGGAAAAAAAAGAAAATGGAGCTGGGAGAGAGAAACAACTAAAAGAAAGGAAAAAGGAAAAGAGGATAGCAAACTAAAAATAGAAAACATAGGGAGGGGGATATGAGAGGCAGGAGACTTCACACACACACTTCCATACTCATGTCAAGCTTTTTTTCCCCCCCTTCTGCTGTTGCCCTAATGAGAGAAACAAATCTCTCTAGAGAAACTCTCTTCAGAGTAAACCTCCCAAGAGGGGCACACACCACCACAGAGGACATAAACTGCTGTTTATAGTCTCCATCACGATTGACTGTCTCACTGGGCCTGGAACAACCTTTTAAAAAAGAAATTTTGATCCCATAGCCTGGGGAAGAACGTGCTTCAAAATTCTTGACCTTTTCCAGTGTTCCTAGGGGCCAAAAGTGTTTAGAGAAGTGAAAAATTCAATTTCTCCGCTTGGCTTGTCATTCAGACCTTGCAAAAAACAGAGAGACAGATAGACCATTGCAAATATACCCATGGTTTTGCTCCAAGTCCCTAAGGGAAGGGAAAAACTGGGAAACAGAAACCACCCCACTGCCTCATGCTGGACAGAAATAATAATCTTTGGACGGGAATGGGTATTTCCATAACAGTCATTATTTTTTCAACAAATAACCTTTCAGCTATTATTCTAACAGTGCATTATTATAAATCATCTGCATCTCTTTATATTTAAAGTTTGAAGCAATTTTGTGTGTCTACCCCAAACCAAAAAAAAAAAAAAGAACAATTCAAAATCTCCATATTTTTCAGAATTCCTCCCCTGTCATTAGATGACTACATACCAAGGGCAAAGCTAATTTCCTGCCCACTCATAGTTTTGAGTAAAACACTAATAATTTCATAGATGTATCTTAAAGGCTGATGCTAGACTCTATTTCAAAAAAGTTTTCTATGTTCTTACTAGTTTATGTCAATATTTCCAAAATCAACCATCAGCTAACATCTTTTGTAAATGTTTCTCCCACTGTCTGAAGTTTCTTCCCTACAGCTTTCTCTGCCTGGATAGTTTTTCTTTTTCTTTTTTTTTTTCATTTAAAGATTTTCTCAGTATTCATTTCTGTCATAAAACCTTTCTTGCCCATGCCCCACTCTTAACCAGACTGAGTTTCCTGAACCTCCTATGTTGGAAACTTGGGCACAGACTAATCAGAACCTATCACAGTACACTGTATATATTGAAAGTAGAAGCTGTGCCTTTTGTCTGTAATTATTGGCACTTAGCCTATTGCCTTACTCATAATACATGCTCATATATTTGTTGAATAAGTGAACAAAAATTAGATATATAATTAGCTTTTAAAAGTGATAAGCTAGAAAATTCTCACCTTTCCTAGGATTCCTTTGCAAAGAAATAATAACTACCAAACTGTCAATGCACAGGTGTATCATAATACCTAGCCATTGGACTACTTATCAGAAGTAAGGAACTGGGTCTAGCTTACACTCAAAAGGATGGAATTACACAAGTGCATGGATACCACTGGGCTGGGAATGGATATCTGATCCTAACCGGGGTAATTACATTATGTCCCATGGGAAATGCAAATATACTTTCAGGGGTCCTATTTAGTCTCTATTTTTTTTTTTTTTTTACATCTTTATTGGAGTATAACTGCTTTACAATGTTGTGTTAGTTTCTGCTGTACAACAAAGTGAATCAGCTATATGTATACATATATCTCCATAGCCCCTACATCTTGAGACTCCCTCCCACCCTCCCTATCCCACCCCCTAGGTCATCACAAAGCATCGAGCTTATCTCCCTGTGCCACGCGGCAGCTTCCCACTAACCATCCATTTTACATTTGGTAGTGTATATATGTCAGTGCTACTATCTCCTTCATTCCAGCTTCCCCTTCCCCCACCATGTCCTCAAGTCTGCATCTTTATTCCTGTCCTGCCACTAGGTACATCAGTACCGTTTTTTAGATTCCATATATATGCATTAGCATACAGCATTTGTTTTTCTCTTTCTGAGTTACTTCACTCTGTATGACAGTATGACAGACTCTAGGTCCATCCACCTCCTAAAAATAACTCAGTTTCATTCCTTTTTATGGCTGAGTAATATTCCATTGTATATATGTGCCACATCTTCTTTATCCATTCATCTGTTGATGTACATTTAGGTTGCTTCCGTGTCCTGCCTATTGTAAATAGTGCTGCAATGAGCATTGGGGTACATGTACCTTTTTGAATTATGGTTTTCTCAGCGTATATGCCCAGTAGTGGGATTGCTGGGTCACATGGTAGATCTATTTCTAGTTTTTTAAAGAACCTCCATACTGTTCTCCATAGTGGCTGTATCAGTTTACATTCCCGCCAACAGTGCAAGAGGGTTCCCTTTTCTCCACACCCTCTCCAGCATTTACTGTGTCTAGATTTTTTGATGATGGCCATCCTGTATTTAGTCTCCATTGAACATTTGAATTGAGCAGTCATGTGAAGCCCAAACTGAGGCAGCCACTGTCATATCACATATAAATGAACAGAGTGATACTTCTTTTTGGAAAGACCAGTGGGCAGGATCTCTGCTAACAGCCAATTCTGATGACTGCAAGTTTTCAATGCATCTGTTTAGAATGTTAGAGTGCCAGGCATTGGAGATAAGAGAAGTCACCCTTTCATCTCTGCACAGACAAAGTACAAAAATGCAAACCTATTTGAGCCTAGCCAGTGGTCTAGAGGGTGTGCACATAAACCTGGCCTTCAACTACAGGTCTGAGATATGGTACATCCAAAACCCAGTGGACAGAGAACAACATCAAGGGCAATGCACACACATTTTGAGAAAGAACTGGGGCTCAACAGATCTCCCCTTGCCTATGCTGAGTAAATTTAAAGCAATCACGTGGCATTTATGAAAAATAAATCTACATAGTAAACTGATGATGGCCTGAATGCTCAAAGGAAGATAACATTTAGTTTGAGAGTTTAGGGAGGAAAATCATATTTGTTATGTGCTGTGATTGATTTTGATATTGATGGAGTTACAGTTTTCTTATATATATATAATCTGCCTACATTACATATTAAAACTGTCTTAAATACACATGCTTATGTACTTATATGTATACGTTTGTATGTACATATACATCTGTGTACGTATACCTATGTATTCGTATAGAGGCAGACAGACTGACACACAGAGACAGAGAGAAACTTTTCCACTTGGCTCCACGCCAGCTGTTTTGGAGGGTGTAAAACTTGCTTTGGCTTCAAGGAAACTTTAGTATGCATGCGAAGGCTTGGCTTACTCACATAATTCTTAGTGCAGTAGGAAAAACCAAGTAGAAAAATATGCAGGTGAAAGGCTCCTGAGCGGCCAGCTAGTCCTTCACTAACTTTCATGGGATGAAGACACTGATGCCCAGAGAGAGAAAGTGAGGAAAAAATACCCATAGGGACATCTGGGTCTCCTGATATCCACATTAAAAACAAAAGAAACTCTACTTCTTTCCCTTACTACCATGGGAGAATTGTGTATGGTTTAGGAACTCTAAGAACTCTACTCTTGTAAACAGAATGTCAGGTTTGAGTGTTGACTATGCCATTGGCAAACCTGTATATGCAAACATGGGCACATTATGAATCTCCATGAACTTCCATTTTGTTGTCTACTTGAGGGTTTATTGTAATGATCAATTAATGAATGTCCATGAAGCATTTAGATTCTGTCCCATGATACTTGCTCAGTTAATGTTTGCTATTGTTCTCACTATTATTATCATTACTGTTGTTATAGCTGCTTGTGACCATGGCCATATATTAAATACTTTGATTAAAATGGGAGTGATTTAATAAATGGCTCACTGATATCACCTATTCTGTGAATTTCTCTTGGACTTCCTTCCACACAGTATTTTGTAAAGGCCTTTGTTACAGCACAAATGGTGTTATTTTTACACACCTGTAGCCTCATCAGATTGTGTGTGTTCCTTAGAGTTAAGAACTGCATTTTCTTCTTTAATTACTCTGGCACTAACTAAGGGCCTAGAAAATGCTTTGAAACCAGTTTGTTCTGCTTGTGAATGGATACTAAGATTGCGACTGTGTTAGAAGTGGTCTAGTAGCGTGCTGGGGCGAAATACCAAAGTAAAAAAAGGGGCAGATGATAACTTCAGTGATGGGGCTCATTTGAGAACTCCTAAACTGAACATTTTATATCATGACCATCACCACTGTCACCGCTAAGATTTATCGAGAGCTCAGTGTGTGGAAATATTTGACTTATCATTTATTCATCACAGCTTGGGTGTTAGGAATCATCATTCCCCTACGATAGAGAAGAAACCATAGTATCAGGGAGTTTTCCTAACTAAGTTGGTAATTATCTGAGCTAGACTTCACACCTATACCTAGCTTTTCTATCAAAATTGAGGTTCCTAACTATCATGCCATGTTGCCTCTAATCTATTGTTTCATTCACTCATTCATTCAGCTATTCATTCATTCAACACCTCATAAGCACTCAGTATGTGGCAGGCTCTGGACTAAGACAAAGCTTGGTATCATCCTGCCTTGCACCCAAGTGAGTAGCTTTTGGAGAGACAGTATAAGCTTTCCCCTGGTTGGCATTGCCCAGGTACACATTTTTCACCAACAATCTTTACCCCTACCTCTATCCATCCCATTCCCTACGTTCTCATCTTCCCATTTATGAATGGGGGGAAAAAAAACCCCAAAACGATAGCCCTGTTAATTCTCTTAGTGACAGAGCCAAGTTTTCTTGGCTCTGAAGGACTTGCCCTCCCGACTCAATGCACCATGTACCAAAGGTAATTAGGGCAACTTATTTAAAACTTACGATCTAATTAGTGGCTTTTAATGATAGTTAATTACATAGAGAGCAACAAAGCAGTTACATTTCCAACCAAGCTTTTTCCCAGACTGAGAAAGGAACAGGTATTTATTTGGAGTCATAAAGGAGAGGGGACACTACAGTTAACATCTAATTACACAGAATTGTCCCTGGTAATTATGAGCAATGTGATTTTACTTATCTGACAATTATAGGGGCTTTGCAAAATCTTTGACCTGGGAGGCTTGGAAAGGGGACAGAGAAGGAATTAAATGCTATACAGTGTCCAGGCATATTTTTTTAAATTACCCAGGTGACTGGAAGTTGGAACGACTAGGTAAGAAAAAGAGGGAGAAATGCTCTCACATCTAATAGAGAGGTAATGATAAGGTACACTGGAATATGGAATATAAATAATGTAAGATTGAATTAATTAATGAAAACTCTAATTCAAATGCCAACTTCACCCCTTACTAGCATGGCAGAAAACTAATCACTCAGAGCCTCCATTTTCTAAAAATAATATTTGCCCCAAATATCTTTTGGAGACATGAACTCATTTGTCACTCAAATAATTGCTACATGAGTGAATATACTAGTACCAGATTTAGAGAGAAATAAGGCATTGTCTCCCTTCAAAAGTCTTCAAGTTTAGTAAGAGAGACAAATATGCAAATAAATAACATTAAAAGCACATTTTAGGTTCTAGAGACAATATTCTGAGATCATGTGAAAGTTATTTCATATTATGATGTTTTATTATAATGTTATTATAACTAATTATTATATCAATTATACCATTATTATAGTTCAATTTAACAAACATTGAGAACATAGTATATGTTGGGCACTCCAGTTCTCTGCCTGCAGAAGGCACTGTCTCTATTAAGATTTAGGTCGCATAAAGTAGGATCTCAGCCAAACTGTGAAGTGTGCTTTTGGTGATTCCAGTCTCCATGCTCTTTATGTGGTCTCCCCATTCCCCAGTGTATCTTCTCTATAGAGGCTGGGCTTTGGAGTCAGACAGATCTGAATTCAAATCCAGATCCACCCCTTTGCAGTTTTGTAATATTGTGAGACTCAAGTTTCCTCATAGGCAAAATGTCAGCAATGCAGTGTTACTTCTTGGTAGGACCAAATGCTGCACTTGGTTTCATACCCACTCAACACTGCCTTCGTTAAAATTGTTCAATCTCATCATCCCTAATGAAATAGCAACGTCCATGATTATTGTAAATTCTAGCTTTGGAGGCAGTATGGTTAATGAAAAATGACAGTTTCTGGATTCAAACAACCTTGATATGTTCTCTTGACTAATACACTCTTTTTTACAGTTTGACTTCTTTGGCTTGGTTATATACCATAATAACACTGAAAATACAAATTTAGCTCTTTTCGGTGACACTGCTGGATTTTACTTGCATGTAACATTGAATTTTGAGTTTTCGATAAATGCAGCTTAGTGTACAAAAATAGCACAAAACAGGGAAGTGGTTCCAAAGTAACGTCACGTGATTTGGGTTCCTACCCCAATTTGCTCACAGAGTGTGTGATCAGAGATGAGTCATTCCATGTTTCTATTTCTGCATTTCTAAAATGGAGTGCTGGTGGTAGGAGAGGGGAACTCCAGGGTCCCTTTCATAATTAATAGTTGATGGTTCTATAAAGATTTTATTTTCACTTTCCTCCCCCATTCCCACTCCCTCTCTAGAGAACATGAAAACAGAGTTCTCTCCCACCATCTCACCCCTCAGAATAATATGCATCCTAAAGTATTTTTGAGAAAATATGATATGCTGGAGAAGGTACATTGTATTTTCCCAAGTTTTTCATTTTGTATTATTTTAACCTCATCCGTGAGATGATAAGAGAAAGAAACATGCCACAGAGTTACTCTACATCCTCCAGTGACTTAGAGTTGTGAGGCACATGATCTGTAGTAGCTGAATTGTTCCATAACTCACTATTACATGTGGTTACCAATAGGGAGGGGGCATAAAAAGGTCCCTTTGATCATAAGGAATATTGGGTTAAACGATGCAGGAATTATTGTTTTAATTATTAGGCTATACTCATAAACCTCTGCAACCTGGATTTCTATAACTTTCTACCTCTAAAATACAAACTCATGGTCAGGAAAGAAAATCCAGAAGCTGGCAGATGATCATTTGCTATTAAGTGTATGTGCCTGTTCGGGGGGTGGGTGGCATGGTGTTAACCAGAATATGTGTTGGCTCTGTACCCAGCTCGGCTGCTAAATCACTGAGGGATCTCCAGCAAGTCGCTTAACCTCTGATGGGAGGGACCTGGCCATGCCCTCCCAGGGCACTGGCCCAGGAAAACTTTCAACTTGTATTCCCAAACCAAGCTTACTCCTCTTAGAATAATTCAAAGGGCTACTTCCAGGCACCGGTTGTCCTTCACTTCTCCCTCCTTCAGCCCCTACCTTTTTTTTCCTTCCATTGATTAATTTATTTAAAATGTATTGACCATGTATCATTCATGGATTAGCCATTTTTCTAGACACGAGAGCCTCAACTGAGTAAAAATAAACAGAAATCTATGCTTTTATGCATGTTATAGTCTACTGGAGAAGACAACAATGAAAATAAATATGATGTGCATTTCAGAAGGCAATAGGAGCTGGAGGGAGGGAATTAGCAGAAAAAGGGAATAAGGAGTATTGGGAACATGGTGATTCTAAATGGATGGTCAGAGAGAACCTCAGTGGGTTGACTCAAGACCCCAAGGAGGTAAGACATGAGGTAATCCAGGGGAAGACATTCTAGTTGAGGTGCATCTGATACACTTGAGGGACAGCAAGTAGGGCAGACTTGTTGCTGGAACAGAGTGGGCAAGTAGAGAGAAGTTGCAGACAAGGTCAGAGGAGAAACCGGCAGCCAGATTACGCATTGCTTTGTAGGCTGTTAGTTTTCCCTTGGAGTGGAAAGGGAAGCCACTGGAAGTCTTTGGGAAGGATGTCACATGATCTGATTTTTATTTAATAGGATCATTCTAGCTGCTTTGAAAAGCAGGGGGAGCTACTGTAATACACTACAGTAACCCAGACTAGACACAGTGACAGCATAGACCAGGGTGATCGCTGTGGAGGTGATGATATATTTTGAATATATTTTGAAGATTTTATTTTCACATGATGTTAACTACAAAACTTGACTTCCTTCAAAGTTACTCAGATACACCGAATGTTATAAACCACTAAGTACTCAAGATGTCAAAAGTAACAGGAAATTATCCTTCTTTTAGGTGAGGTATACCTTCAGATAATAGCATTTAGCTTTCCAGCAGGCCTGCCATGTTTTCTTTCACTCAACAGATATATTTTTAAATAACTACCACATTCAGACATATGAACAAAAGTCAAAACCTAATGGTTGGAAACTTACAAAATAAGTTATTATAATGAACTGTTGTGTGTAACTGATGTCTAAACATAACTGTTCAGGACCCAGGTTATGTTGATCCTTCCTCAACATTTAGTAAAGTGTCGTATCTGCAGATTTAGTTCCATCCTAACCCATGCAGATTTGATCCCAGAAGCAGCTTCACCTTTTCCCATCTTGACCACAATCCCACACAGCACCCCCGGTTCCCAAACAGCTATTCTATCAAGGGCCCCTCAAATCCAAACTGCATTTTACCAAATGAGAATATCCACTCAGGAACTGCATAGGAGTGAATGAGAACCAACCCTGTAAATGCAATTGAAGTGATTTTACGGCCTGTATGTGCTCTATTAGAGCAAAGGGGAGAATATAGCAAATCTTAGATTAAACGGAGCTCACATAGCATTTGTGCCATTCTGTATTCTTTGCTACAAAGTAAGGGGTCTGATTAACAAATATACACTAAGGTATGGGTAGTACTGTTTGGGCACTCCTGGTATATTTAAACTTCAAAGATGTCTGCATCATCAGTGTTAAATCCAGAGGAATAATTCCAAAATCTCAGAATGTTAGGTACTGTGGGACAGATTTTTTTGGGTGAATGTTTCCCAGGGACTCCCCTCCCAAAGCTGGCTTCAGTACAAGCAGAATACTAAATAGGATGAGAGCTTGAATTATCTAGAACATCCATTCCAATTTCCAGACAAGGAAATTAATCCAGGAGCAGGGGTTATCATGATCATAGTCACAAGATTATTAAGTGGCAGAATTGGCATCTGACTCAGTTCTACTGACCTCTATATTGTCCTTTCCCTGTCACATTCTGCATTCTGCTGAGCATCACTCTTTACAAACCTGTGGCCATAGAGAAAAAGGCCCAATGGGAAGGAAATGTTCTTTGTCCTCATTCTAATATATGCATGTATTGGAAAAGCAAGAACATTTTTGCCCCAAATTCTAAGAAGTGAATAATGATACTCAAAGTTTCACTTTTTTTTTTTTTTCTACAACACACAGGGGGAATCAAGATAGTTAAAAATCATCAGCTCATTCCCCCAGGATATTTCTCTGTTGTAACAGGTCTCGTTCTAAGCAAGTGGCTCTAATTTTAAACTAGCTGCAAATATATTGTGACCTTATTTTTCACCTAATAATTTTACTATTTTTAGAGAATATGATGATTGCCATGGATGTTTCTGTTATTAAAGGTTCAGCTTCTCTGAGTCAGGAAATGCACATGCACACATGCACAAAGATGCACAAACATGAGCACACACACACACGTATTCCAGTTACGCTGTTAAGTTTTAGACACGGCATTTCAATATGACATCTTAAAGAACCACAATTAGCTACCCTGAGTTTGTAGAAACATTTGGATAGCAAGAGAAACACTCCAAAATACAATAGATTTATTAACAGATGAAACATACAGATTTTAGAGCACCATGTACTTAAGTTACCATATTTCTAATATTGTATCTTACACATCCCTTTGTAAGAATTACATATTCTTGTCATTTTTTAAAATAAAACAATTTTGAAGTTAGTTAAGGAAAGTATCTCACATAGATGGAGAAACTGAGGGTTAGAAAGTAAACTGGCTTGCCCATGGTAATAGCTAGTTTGAGCAAAACTAAGAGTAGATTCCACACTTCCTCATACTTTGTCCATATTCTGATTACTACTGTATAAGCCAAGGTAGTATTGATGCATAATGTGAAGTGATGTTGGCTATCCAGTTTAGGGTGGAAACTAACAAAAGCATAGTCTATAAGACTTCCTTAATATCCTTTGGGAAGTCTTATAGTAATGTGTTTGGCAAACACAACTGGGCATTTATACCTACAAATCATAATGGCTTCCTCTCCATACTGTCAAAAACTTTAGCACTGCCTTCATTATTCATATCTACAGACTACCTGCCTTGTGGTCTCCTTCTTCCTCTAGCAGCATTTCCCTCCAGAATATGGAATATCTCTACTCTAAAATCAGCCAAGCTGGTAGCAGCTCTACTACACTGTTCATCACATTAGTGTTCTGTTTGTGCATTGAGCCGTAGGAGGGAGTTATAAAGACTAGAGCATGTCAGGACAGGATGGGACCACTATAACCATCAATCATATCTTACAAATGTCAATGTTATCTCCTCGTGGAGTCAAACGACTTGCCCTGCAGTAAAATCTAAACTAGGATGAGGGATTCCTACTTTCACCTATGAAGGAGTAAGGGCTATAGTATTTTCTCTCCCACTCTAAACTTAACAGAAAACTAAACAAGGTAGGATTGTATTGTTATAAACTTCCCTCTTAGAACTGCTTTTGCTGCATCCCATAGATTTTGGCTCGTCGTGTTTTCATTGTCATTTTTCTCTAGGTATTTTTTGACTTCCTCTTTGATTTCTTCAGTGATCTCTTGGTTATTAAGTAGTGTATTGTTTAGCCTCCATGTGTTTGTATCTTTTACGGATGTTTTCCTGTAATTAATATCTAGTCTCATAGCGTTGTGGTTGGAAAAGATACTTGATACAATTTCAATTTTCTTAAATTTACCAAGGCTTGATTTGTGACCCAAGATATGATCTATCCTGGAGAATGTTCTATGAGCACTTCAGAAGAATGTGTATTCTGTTGTTTTTGGATGGAATGTCCTATAAATATCAATTAAGTCCATCTTGTTTAATGTATCACTTAAAGCTTGTGTTTCCTTATTTTCATTTTGGATGATCTGTCCATTGGTGAAAGTGGGGTGTTAAAGTCCCCTACTATGATTGCGTTAGCGTCGATTTCCCCTTTTATGGCCGTTAGTATTTGCCTTATGTATTGAGGTGCTCCTATGTTGGGTGCATAAATATTTACAATTGTTATATCTTCTTCTTGGATTGATCCCTTGATCATTATGTAGTGTCCTTCTTTGTCTCTTGCAATAGTCTTTGTTTTAAAGGCTATTTTGTCTGAGAATTGCTACTCCAGCTTTCTTTTGATTTCCACTTGCATGGAATAACTTTTTCCATCCCCTCACTTTCAGTCTGTATGTGTCCCTAGGTCTGAGGTGGGTCTCTTGTAGACAGCATATATACGGGTCTTGTTTTTGTATACATTCAGCCAGTCTGTGTCTTTTGGTTGGAGCATTTAATCCACTTACGTTTAATGTAATTATTACCATACGACCCAGCAATCCCACTACTGGGCATATACCCTGAGAAAACCATAATTCAAAAAGAGTCATGTACCACGATGTTCATTGCAGCTATATTTACAATAGCCAGGACATGGAAGCAACCTAAGAGTCCATCAACAGATGAATGGCTAAAGAAGATGTGGCACATATATACAATGGAATATTACTCAGCCATAAAAAGAAACGAAAGTGAGTTATTTGTAGTGGGGTGCATGGACCTAGAGGCTGTTGTACAGAGTGAAGTAAGTCAGAAAGAGAAAAACAAATACCGTATGTTAACACATATATATATAGAAACTAAAAAAAAAAAAAAAAAAAAAAGGTCATAAAGAACCTAGGGGCAAGATGGGAATAAAGACACAGATATACTAGAGAATGGACTTGAGGATACAGGGAGGGGGAAGGGTAAGCTGGGACAAAGTGAGAGAGTGGCATGGACATATATACACTAACAAATGTAAAATAGATAGCTAGTGGGAAGCAGACGCATAGCACAGGGAGATCAGCTCGGTGCTTTGTGACCATCTAGAGGGTTGGGATAGGGAGGGTGGGAGGGAGGGAGATGCAAGAGGGAAGAGATATGGGAATATATGTATATGTATAACTGATTCATTTGTTATAAAGCATAAACTAACACACCATTGTAAAGCAATTATACTCCAATAACAATGTTTAAAAAACAAAAACAAACAAACAACAAAAAAAAACCCTAAACAATATATATGAAACATTTTTTTTCAGCTATTGGAGAAAAAAGCAGCACCAATTGTGACATCTGAGAAAAGAAACCAACAAGGTGTAATCTATGATTATCTAGGCTTTCTGTCTGGAGGAAATTTTCAGGTCAGTATGCAAGCTAAGTCTAGTGGATTCGTTGAGGTGAGGAGACAGAGACCAGAGTTCAGGGAGTCTGAGATGGCTAGAATTTTCAGGGAATAATTTGAAGAGGAGAGAGCTAAAAAAGCAAAAACTCCAAAAGTCAGTACAGAAGACTCTTGGAGTCTTGGCTGAATATTAATCTGCACATGCCCAGGATGACATTCCATAAGGCCATGTGACAAGAGCAACTGCCAGAGAAAGAACCTGAGAGCTGTTAGCTTAAAAATGCCCTGAGTTCATCCAAGGCTAGGGATAATTTAATATTCCACTACCTTCAATAGAGACTTTAATGAATACAAAGGTCATTCAGTAAAGACCCCAAGGCACACCTAGCTCTAGAGTAAAGACCACTTTAGACCTGCCAAAAAAAAAAAAAAGATTTAAATGAGCTTTAAAACTATCACATTGATCCACAAATAAATTAATGGTTGGGCTAAATTACTTTCAACATTCATTAAGGACAACAACAGAATTCACCCCTCAGTAATGTAAAATTTGCAATGTTTGGCAGGAAATCAAAACTTACTAGATATGAAAATCAGCAGGAAAAAGTGACATATAACCAGGAGGAGAAAATGGTCAACAACAGCAGACTCAGAATAGCAATAGATAATGGAATTAGAAGACAAGAACCCTTAATTAGCTAGCATAAATTCTATAAACGTGCTCAAGGAATTAAAAGAATATACAGATATAAGAGAGACTCATTACTTGAAATGAAATATTCATCAATTTGGCTTAACCCCAGAAGACAAATCAGTGAATTAAAGACATAGCAAGAGAAACTATCCGAAGAGCAAAAGGTTCAAAAAAATAAACAGCAACAGTATCTCACAGAACATTAACAAGTATGGTAATTAAAATTCAATAAGTAGAAGGAAAGAAGAGGAGGAGAAAAATGATAGAGGAAATAATTACTTAATTTTTTCAAACTTGGTGAAAATAATAAATACAAATCTCAACAAACCCCAAAAAGGGGAAAAATAAAGAGAACCACAGCACGGTACATCATAATCAAATTGTTGAAAACCAGTGATGAAGAGAAAGATCTTAAAAACAGCAAAGATACAAAAAGATACATTACTTACAGAAGAAAAAAAAGAATGACTGCAAAATTATGAAAGCCAGAGGACAACACAATGGTATCTTTACAGTCCAGAAAGAAAACAGTAGTTAACTTAGCATTCTATATCTTATGGAAAAGAAAAACTTCTTTTAGTTAAAGCTGAGAAAATTTCCCACTAGTAAACGTACTCCATAAGAACTGTTAAAGGTAGCTCCTCAGTCAGAAGAGAAGGGATAGCAGATGGAAAAGTGGAACTACAAAATGGAGTGATGAGCACAGAAATGGTAAATAAAAAATATGTTATTAACTTAATTTTAAATATAATTAAGTTTAAAGCAAAAATAATAATGTATTATGTACAAGGCTTATAATATAGACTCTCTGTTCTCACCACTGCTATTCAACATTGTATTAGGGACTTCTCTGGTAGCACAGTGGTTAAGAATCCACCTGCCAATGTAGGGAACACGGGTTCGATCCCTGGTCCGGGAAGATCCCACATGCCGTGGAGCAACTAAGCCAGTGTGCCACAACTACTGACTCTGTGCTCTAGAGCCCACGATCCACAACTACCGAGCCCATGTGCCACGACTAATGAAGCCCGTGCGCGCCTAGAGCCCATGCTCCGCAACAAGAGAAGCCACTGCAATGAGAAGCCCACGTACCGCAAGGAAGAGTAGCCCCCGCTCACTGCAACTAGAGAAAAGCCCGTGCACAGTGACGACGACCCAATGGAGCCAAAAATAAGTAAATAAAATAAATACATTAAAACAAACAAACAAACATTGTGTTAGTGCTCTTAACCAGTGCAGTAAAAGAAAAAATGTTTTAAAAGCTACTACAACTATTAAGAGATTTTAGCAAACAGCAGGATACAAAATCAGTATCTAACACCAAGTGTTTCTATATATATTCTAGGGAACAAATGGAAATAGAAAAAAAAATACCATCTTGCAATATTATATAAAATTTTAAATAACTCGGGATCTATTTAGTTAAGCATGCACCAAGACGCATACAATAAAAAACCAGAAAATGTTTCTGAGAGAATGCAAAGATTTAAATATATGGAGAAATACACAGTGCTAATGGGTTGGAAGACTCAATACTGCTAAGATGTTAATAATCCCAAATTGATCTGTAGTTTTCATGCACTCTTGATTAAAATGTCTGCAAGCCTTTTTGTAGAAATTGACAAACTGATTTTAACATTTATACTAGAAATTAAAGACAAAGATAGTTAAAATAATTCTAAAACTTAAAAACAAAATTTCAAGACTTAACAATACCTGACTTCAAGATTTATTTTTAAATTACAATAAATAAAATGGTGTGACATTCCCATAATGACAGATACAAAGACTGGAACAGAACAGACATGTATACATATATGGTACATGTGGTTTTCAGAAAATTGCCATAGCATTTAAACAAAGTGTATTATTGTCAACAAATATTGCTCAAACTACTGTATATTCATATGGAAAAAAAATAAGTTTTGACCCCACCTCACGTCATATATGGAAAAAAAAACTTGAAATGGATCATAAATGTACAGATATACTTATTTTTAAAAATTTTTCTATTTTATTTATTTATTTTTGGCTGCATTGGGTCTTTGCTGCTGCACACAGGCTTTCTCTACTTGCGGTGAGCAGGGTCTACTCTTCGTTGCAGTGCGTGGGCTTCTCACTGTGGTGGCTTCTCTTGTTGCGAAGTAGGGGCTCTAGGCACACGGGCTTCAGTAGTTGTGGCACGTGGGCTCAGCAGTTGTGGCTCATGGGCTCTAGAGCGCAGGCTCAGTAGTTGTGGCACACGGGCTTAGTTGTTCCAGGGCACGTGGGATCTTCCCAGGCCAGGGCTCGAACCTGTGTCCCCTGCTTTGGCAGGCAGATTCTTAACCACTGCGCCACCAGGGAAGCCTCATAAACGTACATATACAAGCTAAAATTATAAAACTTCTGGGACAACATTTTTCCAAACTTATAGTAGTAAAAAATTTCACAGATAAAACAAAAATGCACAAACCATAAAAAAATTGATAAATCAGATTTAAAATTTAAAAACCTTCTTCAAAAGACACCATTAAGGAAATCAAAAGGTTGTACACACACTGACAAAGACTAATATCTAGACTATATATAGAACTCATAATTTTATAATAATAAAATAACATGTTAAAAATTGAAAAAAAAGAAATTGAACATATACTTCACAAAAGTAAATATACATATACCAATAAGCATATAAAAATATTTTTAACATCATTAGTCACGACAGACATGAACATTGAAAATTCAATGAGACACCACCAGACACTCACTAGAATGGTTAAATAGCAAAACATTGACAATATTAAATGTTCTTATGGAGGTGGAGAAACTGGAAGTTTCATACATTGCTACTGGGAATGCAGAATGGTACATCTATTTTGGAAAAACAGTTGAACAGCTTCCTTTATGGGTAAACACATACATAGCACATAACCCAGCAATTCCACTTCTAGGTATTTACCTGAGAAAAATTAAAATACATGTCCCCACAAAACTTACATGCTAATAATCCGATCATCTGTATTTCTAATAGCCCTAAAGTGGAAAAAACCCAAAGGCTCATCAACAGGTGAACTGATACACAAATGTTGGTATACTCTTCCAATACAGTGCCACTTAGCATGATGCATTTGAGATTCATCCACGACACTGTGTGTTCACTGCTTTTTATTGCTAAGTGAAAAGAGCCTGACACAAAACACTTTATACTGTAGGATACATTCTAGGAAAGACAAAACTATCGTGACAGAAAGCAGATTGGATATGCTGTTGCTGGGAGAGATGACACGATGGACATTTTGGGGGGATGATAGAAATGTTTCATGTCATGATTATGCTGGAGGTTCCATGAATGCATACATTTGTCAAAACTCATAGAACTGTGAATTTAAAATACGTGCATTTTGTGGTATATTAAATAATATGTTTCAGTAAAGCTGAATGGAAAACATCTGAACTAGACTGCCCACGCTCTCCTTTACAATCTCGTCTCCTGTTTTCTCTCGAACCCCATCATCTACCTTTCTCCCCCAGATTCTATTCTGGCCACACCAACTTAAATTTCTCAGACATGCCAGGAGCACTCCAGCCTCAGGCCTTTTTGCTTGCCATTACCTCTGCCACAGATATCATATGACTCTCTTTTGATTTCCTTTAGAACTTTATTCAAATGTTATCTTCTGATCGAGGCTTTCCCTCAAAACCCTATTTAAAATGTCCAATTCCCTCCTCAACTCCAAATACCGAAGCCCTTTCTTGACTTCATTTCTCTCCATAGTCTTTATCATTTAACATGTTAACTATTTTACTAATTTAATTACTTAGCTATCTACCTCACCAGAATTTAAGCTCCATAAGGGCAGAGATTTTTAGTTTTGTTCACCACTATCATCTCAGTTTCTGGAACCCTGACTAATACAAAGTAACTGCTTGGTGTTTTTTCTCCATTAGTCTATTATTATTTAACCATTTTGGACTATATTCACATTTTCTTCTGGCACAAGCCTTTAAACCCATCTCAAAGAAAATTACAAAATCTCTCACTGTAGTGGTTCTAGTGACACTTCCCAAGAAGCTAGTTTTAAAAGCAAGGATAAAATGGTGAGGATGTGAGGGTTGCTGGTGGTGGCATCTCATGGTATTATGCCCAAGAACTTGAAAATAATTCAATATTTTCCAATACCACAGAAATCCTTTATAATGAAGCAGTTAAAGAAAATATTTATGAAACATTTTCAAATGGTAAGCCTTATAACACTTTATTGTTAGCTGGACCTCTGACCACAAAAATTCTAATAAGCAGGACTTGAACATATGGAGTACTATTTTCAGGCCAAAGCTTACTGTTCTATTTTGCCCTCAAAAATCTAGTGTCAGCTCTTTTATCTTACCAATATGACTGCAGGCGTTCCAAGGTAAGGAGGAAAGAGACAGAGATAGACAGAAAGAGACAGAAAAAGAGAATGAGCAGTTTCAGATATTTTAATGACAGTGAGTTTTCAAGCCCACTAGCCATATGGCCCAATCAGTGACATGATATCTGATTAATTACATTAGTATTTCTTCATCTTGGGAAGAGCATAGATAGGGTAAAAATAAAGAATCTGAAGGTGAAAAAAAAAAAAAAAGACTCTGAGTGCCGTCCTTCCCTCTAGCAATATGACTCTAGCAATAGTGAAGATGAAAACAATTTCTCCTTATAAGTGATTTTCAAAGAAGCTCCCACAGACCCTCAGTTACTCAAGAAGCTGTATCCTAAAACTTGTGTTAGCCAATTAGCCAACACTCTGAAGATGGATGAAATGACCTTAGTGTCAAGATGTGTGGCCATCCCTACATGATTGGGTGTTGCTGTGGTCTGATTTGCTGCCATTTTTATGGTTCAATACCACAAGCAATTAACAGTGAATGAGTGAGCTTTCCCAACCTTTACTAGAAATGGTAGCTGTATATCATCATGTCAGTCTCTTGGCAGATTCAAGAAATCTAAATTTAACAAGTGACTGCTTCCTCCATGGCTGATTGCAACCAATGGATCTTCAGGATACCTACTCCCAGTCCGATGATCCGGACCAATAGAACAAGCTGCTGAAAAGAAAGGGGATGAATGAGGCCCACTTTAGAATCCATCATGCACAAGGGCTTCTGCACAACTCCTGCACTCCTGCATAAATAAACTTTTCAAATGATTTTGATGACCAGTTCCAATTTAAGCTGTGGTGGCATAAAAACAGGTGGATGAATAGATATAAATATAGATACAGATATAAACATAAACAGATACAAAAACAGATACTGATATAGAGATACAGAAATAAATATATTCAGTCATTACCCTATCTTATTGTTATATCATTAACGGCTATCCTCTCGGACTACTTTAAAATAGCTTTACTTATTTTTTTTGTTTTTTAGTTGCTTGAGGTCAAAATTGGGCCAATGAAGGCATATTAGTAATATTTAAAATCCCAGTCCATCTGAACTGGTCAGCATGGCCCTAAATATACAGTCATCTTCAAAAAAGAACTTTTTATTTTTTTATTTTTTTATCTCACAGCTATGCTCACAGGGCAACAGAGGATACCTGGCACTGAAATTTATCTTTTCTGGTCAAATGGCAAAATCTGACAATTGAGGTTAATGGAGAGGTCCTTTTTCATTGATGTGGATGGGAATGACTCCCTGAAAAATCTGAACAGAAATGGTGATTTCCCACATAGGGCAGAATGAGGAAATGCCAATGCATCTCTGGCCTAGGAGAAGAAGGTCTACTATTGTTTTCACAATAAACTGACCTGAGTGGTATAATAATTCCCATTTTAAAGATGAGGAAATTAAGGCAGAAGGAAATTATATTAATTGTCTAAAATCATGCAGATCAGAAGTGATGAAGCTGGTTTTAAACTCAGGCATCTGGCTGCAGAGTCTGTGATGTTAAGTAATATGCAGTAGCAATGCTCAATGTTATATCTAATGTAATCCTCTGCTTTGGGAATCTGAATATAAGTGGTTATCGGTGATTACTTAAGCATTTTTCTAAGCCAAGTCCATATTTTCCTTAAGAATATAGTCAGGAATATGGAAAACTGTGGTATATCCATACAATGGAATATTACCCAGCCATTAACAAGGAACAGATTACTGATACATGTTACAACATTTACAAACCTTGGAAACATTATATTATGTGAAAGAAGCCAGATACATGAGTCTATTTCTATGAAACATCCAGAAAAAGAAAACTCACAGAGACAGAATGTAGATTCATGGTTGCCAGGGGCTCAAGGAAGGAGGAATGGAGGAGTGTCTACTAAAAGTTATGAGGGATTTTTTAGGGGTGGGTGATGAAAAGTTCCAGAATTAGATAGTAACAATGATTTCACAACCTTGTGAATATACTAAAACCAGCTTTAAATTGGCAAAGTTTATGGTGTGAATTATATCTCAATTAAAAATATATACATATATATACAGTCGAGACTGAGAATAAAAGGAAATAGAAATAAGAATTACAACTTATTGAATATACAATCCAAGAACTGTGAGATGCTTTAAATATATCATCTCATTTAATGCTCAAAACAGCCCTAAGAAGCAGGTGCCATTATTACTATCCTCATTTTACAAACAGTATGAGACTCAGAGAGTTTAAATGACTGGACCAATGTAATTTGGGAAGTGGATGTGGCAGGGAATGAAGGCAGGTTTGTCTGACTCTAAGATTAGCATGCTATTCTGGAGCCACTGGCAATGTATCGCCCTTGACATTCCGTGCTGGCCTGGAAATAATTTGTAAGAAAAATAAAGGTCAAAATAGATGGTCCTGATATTTAATATCTTCTGCTTTCACAGCTCCCTTATGTCTAGAGATTGAATGTTTCACACCCGGGCCACACTCCACAAGTAGAGTTGGAAGTGACTGTAGACATGCTCACAAGCATAGTAAAAGGGAGAGGAGCCAGGGGAGGATGCTGGCCCATGCTAGAGCTGGTATCTCCAAACATGGTACCTCCCAATGTCTCAGACAGGCGTCACTTTGTATATGTTTCTCAAGATGCCCAGGTTTTCTTGGGCACATTGAACTTCTGTGTCTGGAAATCCCTAGGAATTGTGGAAACTCAAGTTTTGTTAATAATAGTAATAAAAGTCTAGGATTTTTGAGAAAGTATTATGTACCAGTAATTATGTTAAGTTTTGACCACTCTATAGACCATTCATAATAACCCTATAGATTGAGTACTTTTAGTAACCCACTTTATGGGTAATAGTACTGATTATGAAGCTAATGACTGTTGAGCATTTACCATATCATTAGCAATGATACAGTATATCATGCCTTATGTATATCATCTAAATAATTGAACAGTCCCATGAAGTTTAGAAAACTGAGGCTTAGTTAACAGTATGTCCAAGTTAGTAAATGTCTAAGTTAGTAACATAGCTAATAGGAGCTGGAGCTGGGATTTAAAAGCCAGTTTGAATTTTCACAAAGTAAACCAATTCATACAGTATATAACCAGCACCCAGATCAAGAAATTGAACTTAACCAGCATCCCAGAAAATCTCTCATACCCTCTCCTGGTCACATTCTTCTCCTACCCAAAGGTAAGCACAATGTTGACTGTTATCACCATTAATTTGTTGTGCCTGTTTTTTAACTTTATATAAATGATTACGGTAAGTAAGTACATTATTACAGTAAGTAATAATTTATATCTGGCTTCTTTTTCAGTGTTAATTTTACTTGAGATTCTTCTCTGTTGTTGCATTTAGCAGTAGTTTGTTCATTGCTACATAATTTCCCATTGTATGAATATCACACTTTATCCATTGTTCTGTTGATGGACATTTTTGATGCATTGAGGATGAAAATATTTCCATTGCCATAAACATCATTTTATGTGTTTTTTGTGAGTGCACAAATGTATGCATTTCCTAGGAATGAAATTGCTGGGTCATAGGGTACACAAATGACCAGCTTTAGCAAACACTGTTAAACAGTTTTTCAAAGTAGTTGTAACAGTGTACACCTTCATCAGCAATGGAGGCAAGTCCCACTTTCTTATATCTTTGCTAATATTGTCATTGTACCTTCTTTTTATTTTAGCTATACTGGTGCCTGTGTAGTGGTATCACTTTGTGGTTTTAATATGTATTTCCCTAATAATTAATGAGGTTGAACACATCTGTTATTTTTGAAATGTTTATTTAAGTCTTTTCCCCCATTTATCTAATGAGCTCTCTGTAATTTTCTTCTTGATATGTAGAAGATCTTTATTTATCTATTTGTACCTGTAAGATTGTGCATTTTTCTACATGCGAGTTATATTTCAACTAAAAATATTTTAGTAAATAAAACAGTATGATTCCAGGGATTATATATTTAGCTAGTATATCACATTTGTAGAGTGCTTTACTTTTATGACTTACATTTTAACTGTTCTACTTAATGTCTTCCCAAAATATCTGTCAAAGAAGTTATATCATTATTCCTGTTTCTGAGATGAAAAAGTTAAAACTTAGTGAGGTAAGTTCTCAGAGACAGTAAAGTGGTGATACTGAGCCTTGAAACCATTTCCTCCAACTTATGTATTTCCATTCCATTGACATTTATTTTAAACTGTGGTAAGAACACTTAACATGAGATCTGCTTTCTTAACAAACTTTTCAGTGTATAACAGTATTGTTAACTTTAGGCTCAATGTACAAAATCTCTAGAACTTTTTCATATTGTATAACTTAAACTTTATCCCCATTGAACAACTCTCCTCCTCTCAGCCCCTGGCAAATATCATTCTACTCTTTGTTTCTATAAGTTTGACTATTTTAAATACCTCATGTAAGTGAAATCATGCGGTATTTGTCCTCTGTAACTGGCTAACTTCACATAGCATAATGTCCTCCACGTTCATCTGTGTTGTTGCATGTGGCAGGATTTCCTTCTTTTTTAAGGCTGAATAATCTTCATCCGTTCATCTGTTGTTGGACGTTAGGTTGTTTCCATATCTTGGTTATTGTGAATAATGCTGAATGAACATGGGAGTGCTAAAATCTCGAAGATCCTGATTTCAATTCTTTGGATATATATACTCAGAAGTGGGATTGCTGGATCATATGATACTTCTAATTTCAATTTTTTGAGGAATCTCCATACTCTTTTCCATAGTGGCTATACCATTTCACATCGTCATCAATAATGTGCCAGGATTCCAGTTTTTCCATAGCTTTTCAGCACTTATCTTTTTAAAAATAACCACCCTAACAAGTGTAAGGTGATATCTCACTGCAGTTTTGATTTGCATTTCCCTGATGGTTAGTGATACTGAATACTTTTTCATATACCTGTTGGCCTCTTGTATGTCTTCTTTGGAAAAAATGTCTGTTCAAGTCCTTTACCTCTTTTGAAATCAGGTTACTTGGGTTTTTTGCTATTGAGTTGTAGGAGTTCCTTATATATTTTAGATATTAATCCTGTATCTGATACATGGTTTGAAAATGTTTCTCCTATTCCATAGGTTGACTTTTTACTCTGTTAACTGTTTCTTTTGTTGTGGTGCAGAAGCTTTTTGGTTTGATGTGGTCCTACTTGTCTATTTCTGCTTTTGTTGCTTGTGTTTTTGGTATCATATGAAGTAGGTGATCTTCTAAAGTACTCTGGTGAATACCTGGGTGTATGATAGCCTTTTTGAAGCTTTTCCCTTACTGTTTAAATGTGATCAGGACTCACTTCATACTCTACCTTCTCCAAGAAGTATTTTCTGACTTCTCCCCATTTTCCTCCATAATTCTATATAATTGTTTACTGATATCACTCTTTCAACTTAAACTATTGGCTAGTTTTTTTATTGCCTATCTCCCCACCCAGACCTTTAGGACAGAGGTCATGTCTTTCACTGATTTACTTCCTCTATGGCTGTGGTTCAAACAGCATTTATTACCACATCTAATCAAACAAGAGAATGGAATGGGCATCCTTGTCCATTGAGGTCATCAACCTCCTGGCCTGAATTCACTGGCTCTGAATAACCTTGAGTACTCAATCTTTTGGTGTAGTTGGAAGATAAAATGCTGAAAAAGCCCACTGAATTTGGTTTGTGAAGCTTACAGTCTAATTACATCTGGTTGCTAACTGTTGTGTGACATTGGGTATATTGCCCATCCTCTTTATACTGTGGTCTCCTCAACTGCAAAGTTGACAAAGAAATGCCTACTCACTTATTCCTCAAAATTAATGTGAAGGTCACATGAGGTAGCATCCATGAAACTCTTTGGCAAACTAGCCAGCAGTGAAAAATCAAAATATTAGAAAGTATTATTTCCCCAGCAACATAGTTACTGATAATAGCTTCAGATGTCATCCTACTAGGTGACAGGAACACTCAAGGACCAAAACTTTCCAAGGGGAAAGAAAAACAATTCTTCATAGTTAAATGTCAGACATGGCTGCCTGAGGAAGGTATTTGGGGTCCTGCCTGTTATTTCTCAAATTGCATTCTATGGAGTAAAGCCGCCTTCTGTCTATTGAAAAGTCCAGCTGGAAGAAGCAGCAGAGGGAAGAGCGGGTAGAAAGTGCTACTTGATTCAAATTAAAAAACAATAGAACTGGGGGAGTAGAAATGCATTGATAGAAAAAAAAATTATGAAATTGTCAGGATTAAAAGGTGCCTTAGAAAACATCTAGTTTGAGGCCCCCAATAGATGCTTATTTGGTCCTTCAACAATTTATCCCAGGAAAGCATTTACAAACAAGTTTCATTTTTATATGCAAAATAATCTCACACAATGAGAATAAACAATGTCATATTTTGGACTCCATCTACACCAGCCTGTGTTTTCCTGGTTACTTCTCAAGGTGTCACCTTGCCTCTTGGTGCCAGCAGCTAACCCCCAATGAATCAGAGGGAGGCTGTGACCTTCCCAACAGGACCCAGAACCTTGGATTCCATTCTCCAATCTGTTACCACAGACCTGGGACCAGAGTGAGCAAAGCTAATCAAAGTGCCTGTTATTTGTAAAATCATCACCCACTTTTGTTAATGCCAGCAAGCTGGGGCTAGTAAGAGTTGCTGCTTAGAAATAATGGCGTTCATTGACGGGTTGCAGCAAACTGAGAGAAAGCACACTATAAGATGATGGGATGGACGAGCCTCCCTCACCAGCTTATGCTCAAATCCGGAAGGAACCAAAAGGAGATAAAGTTGGCAACAGCCAGTTCCCTGATCCTAACCTGTCTCATTCTTTGTTCCCTATGCCAAGCTGAATGCCAGCTGGACATGCCCCAATTACTGTGGTCAATCAAATACCGAGAACTTTGAGGCCAGAGTTTTGTTTTTTTCTTTCCCCAGACTGCTGTGAAGTCAGCTGTGCTGGCTGTACAAATGTGACCTATGGCCCTTTAAGTGCCAGATGTGAAAAGATGTGCACCTAGCATGACTTCTTTATGCCAACTCCCAGCTAGTGGGGCAGCTGATCAGAAGAGACAAGATAGAAAGAAAAGCAAATGTGACTGTGTAACTGGCTAACACAGCAATATAGCCTTGCAAGCTAAGCAGAGGTTGAGGATCCAGGTAAAACAGGACCAGGCTTGAATAAGCAAGGTCAAGGGAAAACAAAAAAGATAGAATATAAAGAGGATAAGAGAAGACTGGTAAACTTTTATTTACTCAATCCTTTCGGTCTTAAGAAAGTGCTGGTAACCCCAAGCTTTGCAAATTTAGAGATATGCAGATGCACACACATACATAGGTGCATTTATTTAAATGCTGAGGCTATTCGGGAAATAGCAAATATATCACTAAGAGTAGAGTGCAGGATTCTAGCAGGAATTTAGGACTTCAAAGGAGGTGACCTCTAACTTGCAGAGGACATTGAGTAGCTTATGAGGAGCTGGGGCTTCAGTTTCAGATAGGCAAAAAAGAGTTGTGGAAGGTGTAACTCAGATATAATGTAGTTTGACTGACAGTTCAGGAGTGCTGTAAAAGATGTATTTGGAGAGGTAGGGAACGTAGGTGGGAAGACCAGCTAAAAACCTCAAACAATGGCCGAGGCCAGAGTGATGTGAGACTGAACTGAGGTAGAGAGGTGGAAACCAAGGGTCATAGGAGCTAAATGGAAAACTCGACAGAGATTAGGGTGTGAAGGGTGTGGGTTGTACCTGAGAGGGAGGATTCAAGTAGGACTGAGAATTTGTAGTGAGGGTACCTGGGGACAGGAAGAAGGAAACCAGCCTTCAATAACTGCCTGTTCGGTGCCTGGTGCTATGTTGTTTAACCTTTATACCAACCCTATAAACTAGGTAATATGACCCTTTGCTTCTTGGGTTTGCTTTTGTTTTTTAACAGACACGGTAACCAGAGTGACCAAATACTCCAGTTTGCCCAGGGCTAAGGGATTCCAGAGACATGGGGCTTATAGTGCTCAAATGGGAATAAGTTGTTCACTGGAGCATCTGAGCTCAATCCTCAGAGTGTTTAGATCGTTTGGCCAAATTCACATGCCTGGAAGGAGCAAAGTTGAGTCTCACTTTCTCCCCAGGCTACAGTAATTCTGAGAGAAAAATGATAGCAGTACCCAGAACGGCAATGCAGAAGGAAAAGCATATTTGATTCAGATGGGAGAGGAGATGGGGGTAAAACGTTCTATTTCGGAAAACTGACATTCAAGTTTTTCTAAAATAGAGGCTTTCATTATTTACTTTTTTGAAGTCTTTTTTTCTCATACCTTCCGTGTTCATCAGGCCCTCCTCCCACATTTTGTTTGAAGGCTCAATGCAGAGTGGTTATTTTTGTGACTGGATAATTATCTATACTTTAAGCTTAGGATCCAGACTCTGAGTAAAGGTGTGATGTGCATCTAATGAATAAATATCTGCCTGGTTAATGTGATCCGCTTTTGTCAGGTTGCCTTCCTCATTTTCTCCACAAAGAAATAACAGGTTAAGTATTAGTCAGGGTCAGGCTGCACCTGTGGGGTAGATATAGGGTGAGGTGGAGGCCCTCACACAAGGGACTGTGAAGGTCATTCAATGAGGGGCGAACCAGTACAATTTCATCACTTCCCTTGTCTTGATTCCCTGTTCATTTTCTTATTAAGTCAGAGAAAGTGTGGCCCCTGACCCGTGGTATCGGCACCGTCTGGGAGAAATTCAATTTTATTGTGTAAGAAATTCAAATTTATGACCCCACCCCAGACTTACAATCAGAATCTTTGGGGTGGGGACCAAGAATTTCTGGATTTAGAATTTTACTAGGCAATTCTCATCATCATGAAAGATTTTAAGCTCTATGGGCCAAGAGACAAAATCAAAGATACTGTGTAGGTACTTGTGTATTGTAAGGTCTCTCTCCCACCTACTCAACTCGCTTGTTGTCACACAAAAGCAGCCATAAGCAATACATAAAAGAATGAGTGTGACTGTGTTGCAATACAACTTTACTAATGGACTAAATTTGAATTTCGTATCATTTTCACTTGTCACAAACAATTATTCTTCCTTTGATTCATGTATGTCAAAATTTGAAAACACCAAAACCAATGCTAGGTCTAATGGAGCATAAAAATAGGCAGGCAGTATTTGGCCTGGGCTGTAGTTCAAGGAATTGTATTTTAGAGAATCTAGATTGGGTGAGGGAAGATAAGGACAGAGAAACACAATGCGAAACTGCCGTTAGTCAATATCAAAATGTCTCCAAAATATCAATAAACTGCCAGGCTCCTATTACTAAAGAAAGTGTGAATTTCATAGCCATAGAATTTCAGTGATCACTTTTTTTTTTAAGATTTTGAGGTACTTTTTTAAAATTTCTTTTTTATTGCAGTATACTTGAATTACAATGTGTTAATGACTGCTGTACATCAAAGTGACTCATTTATACATATATGTGTATTCTTTTTCATATTCTTTTCCATTATGGTTTATCACAGGATATTGAATATAGTTCCCTCTGCTATACAGTAGGACCTTGTTGTTTATCCATTCTATACATATCAGTTTGCATCTGCTAATCCCAAACTCCCACTCCTACCCTCTCCTAATCCCCTCTCCCTTGACAACCACCAGTCTATTCTCTATGTCCTTGATTTTGTTTCTGTTTCATAGATAGGTTCATTTGTGTCATATTTTAGGTTCCACATATAAGTGATGTCATATGGTATTTGTCTTTGTCTTTCTGACTTACTTCATTTAGTACGTACAGAGTTATCTCTTTTGAGCACTGGGGCATTGTAAACACCATAAATATCCATTAAGACGGGTTGGAGGGCTTCCCTGGTGGTGCAGTGGTTGAGAGTCCGCCTGCCGATGCAGGGGACACGGGTTCGTGCCCCAGTCAGGGAGGATCCCACATGCCGCGGAGCGGCTGGGCCCGTAAGCCATGGCCGCTGAGCCTGCGCGTCCGGAGCCTGTGCTCCACAACGGGAGAGGCCACAACAGTGAGGGGCCCGCATACCGCAAAAAAAAAAAAAAAAAAAAAAAAAGAAGGGTTGGATACATGAAATATGGTATAACCATCCCTAGGTATTAAAAATTATTGAGGTAGGGACATTTGAACACTGAACTAGATACTGGATTATATTAAAGACTTAAAGTTATGTTTACCAAATGTAATAATGTATTTTTAAAATATATATATAGAAATATTATAAATTATATAAATTCAGGGATAAAGTGTGCTTCAAAATAAAGTGGGAAAGTGGTGGGTAAAAATTCAAAAGGTTGACCGTGACTTGATAACCATGGAAAGTACATGACGGGCACATGGGGTTAGGATTTTATTTTCTATATTTTTTATACTTAAAATTGTTTATAATAAAAAATCATTTTATCCCCCCAAAATGATGACTGAGGCAGATGTAGATGTGTTGATGTGGAACTATGTGCAGGCTGTATTGTTTACTAAAATAAAGGCAGGGTACAGAATAATGTGTGGAAGATGATT